>NW_026606106.1:600000-860114 GCF_029834395.1 Sorex fumeus
GGAAAGTGGGGAGACTGAGAACAGTCTGACATTCCAGAACTGTAGGTAGCAGTTCAGTCACCAAGGAGCCCCATCTAGGTGGCTGCTCTGTTCAGGGTCAGGAAGGGTTTATTGAGAACAATCCTTGAGGTCTGACTTTTGAACTGCCCTGTCCCAGGAATCTGTCTGCGTCTTTCTGCTCTACCCACATTGACAATCCAGGCCGGCCTTCAGGTCGATCCCCTGCTTCTGTGCTCTACATTTATCTCCGTTGGAACTTTACCCAATATTGTGCTTATTGTGCCTTCAGGAATTAGAGGGTCTTCTTGATTCATGTATATTCAATGTTCTCCAAAGGAGGGAATGAAAGTACTTTCACATCAGATACGGGCATTTTCCCTGTCATTGGAACAGTTTTGCTCACTTTTTGTAAATTGACAATTTTGATAAATCTGGTAACATCATTGAAAGTGCAGGTATGAATCTTGGATAGTGCATAAGAAGTAAAGGTCATAGTCCAATTATGGAAGCACATATATTCCCAGTAACACTGTGCTCTACATGACTGATAGCCGATCACAGAGTCATGCTGTCTGAGCCTTCCCCGTGGACATGAATAGGAGATATATATGTATATGTATATTTATATACAGTATATATATATGTTTGCATATGTATATGTATATGTGTATGTACTTCCACGTGGTTCTCCCAATATCATCTGGGGCGCTTTACTACACAATCGTGGAAGAAAATATTAATAACACCAGGTGTTCTAGAGAGAAGCCATATTTCTCTGGTGAAGGACAGAGAGAAATACTGAGCCTTTCCCTCAGATGAAGCCTGACCCTGTGAGACCCATTCTGTGTCTCAGAATCTGACTCTCTGAGGAAGAAGTCAGGAGGATCAGCGCCCCTGTCATCTCCTCACCTGGCACACCTGCCTCCCCTTCAGTTTTCTGACATATTCAGGATTTGGTTGTCACACTGTGTCTCTCGCACAGTAATACACGGCCGTGTCCTCAGTGCTCAGCCTGCTCAGTTACATGTAGGCTGTGTCCTTGGACTTGTCTGCAGTGAGTGTAACTCTTCACTGGAACTTCTGTGCGTAGCTTGTATAATCATTGTAAGGGTATATGTATCCCATCCACTCTAGCCCTTGTCCTGGGGCCCGCCGCACGCAGCTTATATAGTAGCTGGTGAAAGTGTATCCGGACGCCTTGCAGGAGATTTTCACTGATGTCCCATGTTTTCCCACCTCAGCCCCTGACTGCACCAGCTGTACCTGGGAGTTCACACCTGTCGACAGCAGACAGGAGTGGGTGGACTCCATTTGACTGGCCCCATTCCCTCAGCCCAAGGCATGGGGACACTTACCTGCAGTCACTGCCACCAGGAAGAGAATTCCCCAGGTCCAGTCCATGCTGAGGACCGTGCACTCAAGGGCTTCTGAAGGTGTGGGTGTGCCTGTTGTGTGATGTTGTCAGGACACAGACACATCTATATTTAACTCCATGTCCCTTGTGTATTTTGCATATTCATGAGGATGGAGAATTCATAGCTGAAGACCTGGTCCAACCTGAGAAAAAACTGGTAGAAGCCACCGGGCCCATCCTCCAGGGGAGTGAAGAGGTCCACGTTCTGATCCTTTTTTGAGGAGATGAGACGCTGCTTTTTCCCAAGACTCTGTGCACACAGAGATGCCCCTCCCGCGGGCCAAGCCCTTTCAGGACCTTCCCCTTAGGGTCCTCCACATCTGTATGGCCTGGACACATCTGGGTACAGCTGGCCTTTGAGATTATATCTTGGATCCTGTAACTCCCCATGGGATGCCACAATGACACTACAAACCATTGTATTCCTCTAGTGGTTTCCATTGTAGATATTAAGACATCCAGAAACGCTCCCTGTGTCCCTGTATGCAGGTTTTACTGCCTTATCAATAAGATAAATGTTCTTCCAAAATGATAAGTGTGCACAATTTAACCTTCTGTGTCATATATGTATTTTCATTTTGGTTTTCTTGAGAAAGAAAAATTTTGATTAATGAAGAAGGAAATCCATTCTGAGGAGATTTCTACCTATCTGTACCTATTACTCCCATCTCTGTGCCCTTTCTAGCCTGCAACTCAGTGCTCTTGGAATCTGGCACCCTCTGCAGCCTGGTCCCCCCCCCCCCCCAGAGAGAGCCTCTGGGCTCTCAGGGGATTGATTTATTTATTTAGTTTAGAGTGTCTGAATGCTTCATTCATCCCTTGGTTTCAGACCCATACAATGCACTCATATGACATTGTAGACTTAGCACTGAGACAGAACACTTCACATCTGCCAGGAAGGAGAGGTGTTGTGGGAATACCAAAGCACTACATCATAGATAGTAAATGTTGAAGCAAAAATACCTTCTGAATATACACTGTACATATGTAAACAACATTCAGAATAAAAATCAACACAGGTCTAAAAAGTGTTTTCTAGGAAATCAGAGTCGTCTTTATTTTCAATCATACATATTGAAGATTTTTTTTGTTAAGAAAAAAGAAAGAAGCCTATTTCTACATTTGCTCATGTGCTTAAATATATTGGAAAAATTATTACATTCATTTGCTAGAGGCTTGTCTTCTTAGTTGGCTGACTGTGGCAAATAAGGAATCAGAACTTTTTCAATACCTACTTTTCATTTAATACTAAGTCATATGTAATTATTAACATTTATCAGTTCATATTAGTAAATAGATTAAGAGAAGCAGTGAATTTCAAATTTGTGGTAAACTAGTTGATAATTTGATTCTAATAAGGCCAGTGGTATAGTGATTACTAGAAAATCAGGTCAAGCTAGTGGTAAACCCCCTGACTTAGCCAACTGAATCCACGTTTGAAATCAGATCATTTCAACTTCTGAATTACTGTGCACATCTAGATTTTCCTCAATAAGATAGTGTGCTAGGAGCATTGAATCCCTGTAATGGAATGAAAGACTGGTCAGGTTTTGAGATGGACAGAGACTATGCAAAGAAATTAGAGAGTCTAAAGGATGGCGTTCCAGCATTGCCTTGATGAATGAGGAACTAAAGCGACAACCCATTAATTAGTCAACCACATTCGGAGTCAAACGCGGACATTCGAAGAAATGATCAAAACACAAAGCACTTCCCGTCGTGACTGATGCAAACCTGGCCCACAGTGGAAATCTCAAGGCTTCGGCCAGTATTCTGGACCAGCTGCCTGTCGGCTCCACACCGCAGAACTTTGTCGTGACTGTCCGTTGCTTTGCGAAGCTTCCAGCCTGGGAGAAGTGTGTTTCCAGGTGACTCCTAGTGGCAGGGCTGGGTGTATGCAGCAGGGCGTCCAGTCTCAGGGCAGGGGGTCTGAATGAGGTCTTGCACGCAGTTAGAGTGTGACCTGCCACCCGCAGACCGGCCCTGTGCCCCAGGTCTCCGCGGGGACGGAGGGCACCTGGTCAGCATGGCGCAGGGAACTGCAGAGGAACTTTCTGTCACCGGTGAAGAGGGCGTCGGTCACTGACTAGGCTTGCAGCCTCCTGTCCTGCACGTCGGTCCCTTCGGAACCACCATTCGGCCCAGTGCCCTCTTCTAGCCTGACCTGCTGCCCAGCTCCAGGGGTCACATTCGGTCTCCCTGCGGTGCGTCTGTGCTCCCCTTCAGGGGCACCAGCGTCTTGGCTCCCCTAATGCAGGCCTGAGTCTTGAGACTCACTCAGAAGCCTTGCTCAGGACTCAGGTCCTTCATGGGCCTTATGATTTGGGTTTGAGCCACACCCAGCAGGGTAAGGGCTTAGTCCTGGCTCTGTGCTCCAGGGATCGCTCAGGTAGATGCATCCCAGTGATACACAAAAGTATTATTTAAAGAAATTTACTTAGAGAAATGCAAGGGGAGAGAAAGAGAGAGCTGTGTTCAGGAGAGCAAATGGGCTTCTCCAAATGGGAGATTGAGTTCTGATCCGATCAGACATGTTAGAATCTGGAAAACACCTTCCCACCCAGTACATGTGAGAACCTGAACAAGTGAAACTCAGAGATTCACTTTCTGTCTCTCTGTGAGTACTAGGAAAAGAGAGATGGAGAGAGAAGTAAAATAGCATTATCTAAAGAAATTTACTTAGAGACACAAGGAGAGAGAGGGAGAGAAAGAGATGGAGAGACAGAGATAGAGATAGTGAGAGAGAGAAATGGCACACGATTATGACAGGAAGGACAGTCCAAACCAAGTATCTGGTCATCATCACATTAGTCATCCTTCTCATTTATTGATCCCTAGGATTGTATATGGGTTCTCTCCCTCTCCCTCCCTCTTTCTCTCCCTCTCTCTGTCCCTCTCTCTCCTCTCTCTGTCCTCTCTCTCCCTCTCTCTGTCTTCTCTGTCCCTCTCTCTGTCAATCTCTCTCCCTCTCTCTCCCTCTCTCTCGCTCTCTTTTCCTCTCTCTCCCTCTTTCTCTCCCTCTCTCTCCCTCACTCTGTCTCCCTCTCCCTCCCTCCCTCTCTCTTCCTATCTCTCTCACCCTCTCCTTTTCTCTCTCCCTCTCTCCCTTTCTCTCGGTCTCTCTCTCTCTCTCTCTTTCCTTCTCTCCCTCTCTCTCCCTCTCTAGCTTCCTATCTCTCCCTCTCTCCCTCTCTCCTCTCTGTCTCCCTCTCCCTCTCTCTCCCTCCTTTTCTTTTCTCTCTGGCACGCAGGAGGGGCCAGGCTGACCCCGCGGAGGCCCCTTGGGGCTGTGTCCGGTTGTGGGTAGCTTGGCCTTGGGGAAGGTCGAGGGGGAGCGGGAGAGCCTGAGGGTCTCCAGGGACGGGCTGGACCCTCGGGGTCGCCTCCCTGGCTCTCCCTGGGGCTCACGTTGAGGCTGGAACATCCCCCCTTGCTCAGGAGGCCACAGGTCAGCATGTCCCTGTCCCCGCATCCGCCTATGACAGATCCAGCTGCTCCCCAGGCGCCCACGGCCAAGCGACATGACTCCCCCGAGTGTCTCTTCAGGGACTCCGGCAGGGCTCATACCTGGGTGTGACTCAGTTTCCCTCCCCATGCTTCCGACACCACATGGCCTGTGTACACAGAATTCTGACTCTCCGAGTTTCCTCTTAGTTCGGGGTCATGCGGCAGGGCTCAGGTGACTCTGGGCTCTGCCCTCAGGAGCCTCCTGGGGCCTCAGGGACCGGACTGGGCGCTAGGTGTCAATCCGGGTGGGCTGCATGTAGGCGAGGGCCAACACACCGTCCCCTTCCAACACTAGGTGACTCTGACAGGGATACTGAGGTTCCCTGGTATAAGGGCTCTCACTCGCGGTGGCCTCTGTCCCTGGGTCTTTCCAGGCACCTGCGAGCCAAGGACGTGAATCCTCACAGACTGACCTGCCTGCCTCTCTCTGTGTCCACCTCAGTCAGCAGTTTCCAGGGAGCTCATACCTCAGGAAGAACAGCAGAGTGGATGGAGATGACAGGGAGGGGACCTTTATTAGAGCCACAGCAACAGAGCAATGGGCACTTTTTAACTCTGTGAAAACGGGTTTCCATCCACCAACTTTAAGTTAAGATTTTTTAACCTTCTTTCCATTATTTTTATTAAATTGCATACATAATTTTTCTCAGTCATTCTTGATACGTTTCATGGGTGTTGCCTGCCTTCAGATGGAAACTAAGTAAAATATATTGTTTATAATACATTTATTGTAAAGAAAATATTCTGGATCATAATTAGTATTATATTATGGATAGTAAAAGAAATAACTTAGTAATGAAAGTATAGATAGTTCATTTTGTTTTTTTTCCCTCATTATTAAACACTCTGACAAAATAGAAAAACTTTAAAATTGTTGAAAGGAATGAAGAAATTTTGCAATTTTCTGCAATATGGATGGAAGTGGAAGACATCACGTTAAATGAAGTAAGTCAGAAGAATGACGAACACAGAGTGACATTCTTATATGTGTTGTTTCTGTCAACTGGATGGGGAAATGCAATGATTTAAAGGATGGATTTAAAGGATTGGCCCCAGAGTTCGACGGGGAGGGGAGAGGAGATAGACGAGGAGCAACGGGGCAGGGGCCAAGGGGACTCGGGAACACGGGTGGTGTCAAGGAATGATGAGCATCCCAGCCACAGACTCTCAACACAGACTCAGACCTGGGGGTGTCGTACCTTCCCTGCTCTGTCCCTGAGCAAAGAATATTGTTCCTGTCCTTCAGCGCACACAGAACCTTGTGGAGGGACAGTGGGGTCAGTTCCCAGGACAAAAGAGGGTCCTGTGGAAGGTCTGGAGCAGGACAGGCAACTGGAGTTAGGAACTGAGCCATATCTCAATTGCAGGATGAGAACAGGAAGTGGTCAGCAGGCCCCGCAGAGGGTCAGCACACACCTGCAGGGAACTGGCCGCTGGGAAACGGAGCTGAAGCAGGATCACCACCAGAACTAGAAAAACAAGCCAGACACGCGCGAGAGAGAAGCATGGGGTCGGGGGCTCACAGGCTCATGAATTGAGTCCTAACTCGCCCCTTCTCATTGCTCTACACCAGTGGCCATCAGAAGCGCAGGGGCAGCAACTATAGACATTCACCTGCTCACCTGCCCAGGGAAGCCACTCCCTGTCAAAGGGTCTCTGCACTGCAGGACTGAGAGGCAACATCTCTAAAGTGGGTTTATCTCAAGGTTGTTTCCTCTGGGAGAAAGAGCATAAAGCCTTTATAGGACCCTGCCCAGACACCTCCCCCTCCCTCTGCAGCAGCATTCTGTATTTACCATCTTACATTCTAGAAAGTTCACATAGGACTTAACTCTTTGTTTCCTAGTGTTGTCAGACATCTCCCTAGGGCGAATGACACACTGGGAAACTGTATCTCGAAGACTGTCGTAGATGGGTACGAGCTGTCTGGGACATGTGACTCCATGAGTTGGGGCTCTGCACACCTGGAGTGGTGTGGGAGGGCTTGTGTGCAGCCCAGTGTGGGGCGCTGAGCCCAGATCGATGGAAGCTGGTACCAAATGCCTCTTGTCAAGGTGGCCTCTGGGCATACACAGCTTCTATCAGGCCTTAGATTGAGCACCTTGGGGTGACAAGGAGGGAAGTGTTGGGGTGCCATGTGCTGAGGTGGTCCCACTGGCTTTCCCAGGTGATGTGGCAGTGATTGGCATGGGAGCAAGGAACGGAAAGGGATCCAATGGGGGTCTGAGGTCAATTCCACCTTGGTACTGTGGGTGGGCAGGGAGTTGGGGACAGATGCTGCTGTTGGACTGTGTGACACTTATGCATTTGTGCATGGATATGTGTCCATGGATATATGTTCTCAATATCAAATAAGAGAAAGTGACAAATTGTGATTATTTATTCTGAGATTATAAGGCATGCACAAAATTTAATCTCACTCAATAACTTGTATTTCCCAGGATTATCGATCAATTGGTGAGATCAGACCCGACAGAAACTCAGCTCAGGTGCATGAGTCCTGGGGCAAAGGGAGCTGCAACTGAGGTCTCATTCTAGATATTGTCTGCTGGTCCAAGCTACTGCCAGCCCTCTTGGGCACACCCCAGACCGTGTGTCTGTGCTTGAATCAGGACATTACCTTGAGTTGGGCTGAGATGCCCACAACACCAGGATTTCACAGAACCTGACCCAGACCATTTTCTTACCAACACGTGATAGGAGAAATGTGGCCATGGTCCCTTTCATAGAGGGTCATCTCCTCCACTTCTCCATGGCAGGACTCCATCTCAGGAATATGGAGATACAAACATGCACAGAGGGTCAGGGCTGCACAGAAACTCCAGAAGAGGCTCAGAGCCAACAGCAGGATTTCGTCTGAGAGAAAAGGATTTCTTGCGGAGACACAGAATTTAAAAAAAAAAAGTGTAACATTGGGAGTCTGCCATGTGTAAACCTACGATTCAGGAACCTACAGTGATACCAGCCCGAACTTTCATGTGGTTCTTCTTGTACCATCTGAGGCGCTCCACACAAAATCCTAGAAGGAAATATGAGGAACACCAGGTGTTCTCGAGAGAAGCCATCTTCCTCTTGGCTGTTGCTGAAGGACAGACGGAGATCCTGAGCCTTTGCCTTAGATGAAGCCTGGCTCTCTGAGCCCCATTATGTGTCTCAGACTCTGACTCTGAGGAGGAAGTCATGATAATCAGTGTCCCTGTCATCTCCTCACCCGGCACAGCTGCCTCCCCCACAGTTTTCTGACACACTCAGGATGTGTTTGTCACACTGTGTATACCCAACAGTAATACACAGCCGTGTCCTCAGTGCTTAGCTGTTCAGTTCCATGTAGGCTGTGTCCTTGGACCTGTCTACAGTGAGTGTGAGTCTTCCCTGGAACTTTGTTGCATAGTTTGTACCATCAGTCTTTGTGTTAATCCTTCCCATCCACTCAAGCCCTTGTCCTGGGGTCTGTCACACCCAGTTCATATAGTAGCTGGTGAAGGTGTATCCGGATGCCTTGCAGGAGATCTTCACTGATGTCCCAGGTTTTCCCACCTCAGCCCCTGACTGCACCAGCTGCACCTGGGAGTTAACACCTGTGGACAGCAGACAGGAGTGGGTGGACTCCACTTGACTGGCCCCGTTTCCTCAGCCCAAGGCATGGGGACACTTACCTGCAGCCACTGCCATCAGGGAGAGAATTCTCCAAATCCAGTCCATGGTGAGGACAGTGCACTCAGGGGCTTCTGAAGGTGTGGGTGTGCCTGCTGTGTGAGGTTGTCAGGACATAGACACATCTGTATTTAACTCAGTGTCCCTCATGTAATTTTCATATTCATGAGGAGGGAAAATTCATAGCTTAAGGCCCGGTCCAACCTGAGAAGGGGCTGTTGGAAGCCACTGGGTCCATCCTCAAGGGGAGTGAAAAGGTCCACGTTCTGACCCTTGTCTGAGGAGATGACACTGTGCCCTGTCCCAGGACTCTGTGCACAAAGAGCTCCCCCTCAGAGGAGAGGGCCAAGCCCTTTCAGGACCTTCCCCTCAGAGTCCCACATCTGTATGGCCTGGACACATCTGGACACACCTGGGCTCTGAGGTTATTTCTGAGATCCTGTAACTCCCCAAGGGATACTACAATGAGACTACAAGACGATTCCAATGCTCCAGTGGTTTTCATTGGATATATTAAGTAGTCCAGAAACACCCCCTGCATACAGGTTTTATTGCCTTATCAATATGATCAATGTTTCTCCCCAAACCGTAAGTATACACAAATTAACCTTTTTGTCGTATACATATTTTGATTTTAGTTTTCTTGAGAAAAAAAATTTAGTTTTATTGAAGAAGGAAATCTATTCTGAGGAGATTTCTGCCTCTCTGCATCCATTTCTCCCATCTCTGCACCCCGTGCAGCTTGCAACTCTGTGCTCTTGTGACTTGGTGCCCCCTGCAGCCCGGTCCCCACCCTGCAGGGAGAGCTTCTGGGCTCTCAGGGGCTTCAACCTCTTGGCATCTCTAGCGCATGATTGTTTCCTGGGTCTTTACTTCAGAAGCCTTCCTCATGAGTCCTACTCTTTTATGAGCCTTTTGATTTGGTTTTGAGCCACATCCGGCAGGTCTGAGGGCTTATTCCTGGATCTGTGTTCAGGAATCACTCAGGTAGATGCATCCCAGGAAAATATTGACAAATCAAGTAGTTATATATATAAAAATTAAAAGGTGACACTGAGTGTACTCTGCTGGGACTATGTAAGAGTAATACAATGATACTTAATTCACTCAAATAAAAACAGTAAAAAGCATCAAAATAAAGAAGATGTATGTCTTAAGGAAAGACTTTAATATAAACAATACATTTGCTCGAGTAGGCCCAGTAACGTCTCCATTGTGAGACTTCTTGTTACTGTGTTTGGCATATTGAATACTCTCAGTAGCTTGCCAGGCTCTTTGTTAAATTAATTAAGCCTTTTTTAAAAAAAACCAGGTGTGAGTATAACAAAGCTGCCAACAAGTTTATTATATGACTGCAGTAGTAGGACAAATATAATTAAATCAGAAATGAATAGGATAAAATTAATAAAGTTTTAGGACGATAGCACAGTGGGTCAGGCATTTGCCTCGCACGTGGCTGACCCGGGTTCGATTTTTGTGTTCCTCTCGGAGAGCCTAGCAAGTTACCGAGAGCATCCTGCCCTCATGTCAGATCCTGGCATATTCGACATGCCAAATACAGTAACAACAGTCTCACAATAGAGATGTTACTGGTGCCCGTTCTAGCAAATCGATGAACAATGGGACAACAGTGCTACAGTGCTTATTAAACATATGAATCGAAGTCTGAATTTTTCAGTGATACACAATAGTATTTTTTAAAGAAATTTACTTAGAGAAATGCAAGGGGAGAGAAAGAGAGTGCCATGTTCATGAGAGAACATGGGCTTCTCCAAAAGGGAAATATCCTTGAGTTCTGATTTTTGGTCAGACATGTTAGAAGTCTGGAAAACATCTTCCCACCCAGATCAATCAAAAACCTGAACGAGTGATAGTCAGAGACTCATTTTCTGTCTCTCTGTGAATACTAGGAAAAGAGAGATTTAGTGAGAAGTAAAATAGTAATATCTAAAGAATTAGAGATGCGAGGAGAGGGACGAAGAGACAGTGATAGAGTGGGTGAGAGACAGATAGAGAGAGATAGTGAGGGAGAGGGAGAGAGATGGCACAGGATTATGACAGAAAGGACATCCAAACACAGAATATGTTCATCATCACGTGGCCCATTCTTCTTCTTTATTGATCCCTTGGATCCTATAAGGGTTCTCTGTGTGTGTCTCTCTCTCACTTTCTCTCTCTCTTCCTGCATCTCTCTCTCTCTTTCCCTCCCTCTCTCTCATTCTTTCTCCCTCTCTCTCCTCTCTATCCCTCTCTCCCTCTCTCTGTCTTTTTCTCTCCCCCTCTCTCCTTCTCTCTCTCAACATTTCTTTCCCTCTATCCCTCTCTCTCCCTCTCTCCCTCCCTCTTTCCCTCCTTCTCTCTCCCTCTCTTCCACCCTCTCTCCCTCTCTCCCTCTCTCTCTTTCTCTCTCCTCTCCCTCACTATCTCTCTCTCTCTCTCTCTCCGCAGAAGGGACAGGACAACCTCAAGGAGGCCCCTCAGGGCCATGTCCGGCCTGTGGGCAGCTGCTCCCAGCTGCTGCCGCTGGTGTTGAGGGTCATGGAAGGGACCAGGAAGGCCTGAGGGTCTCCGGTCTCCCAAGGGTCAGGCCGGACCCTCGGGGTCTCCATCCTGGACCTTGGGGTTGTCACACCGATGCTGGACCATCTCCCGAAGGCAGGAGGCCCCTGGTCAGCAGGTCCCTGTCCCCGTGTCTGCCTCTGCTGCTCCCAGGTGCCCGCTGCCATGTGACGTGTCTCTCTCCCGAGGGTCCCTCAGGGACCCCGCCAGGCTCAGGTCTGGGTGTGACTCAGTTTCCCTTCCCAGCAGTTCTCCTCACAGATAACACACAGCTATTTTCTGTCTTTGCCTCTAAATGGTTAATTCACGGATTCACCTATTTTTGACATTGTTTCTGGAGTAGGTGCTTTGGCCTTTCAGTAGGGCAGTAGACGGTGAGTTACTACCAGTGCCAAGTATCATTGCAACACTGAGTCATCACTGCTCCAGGTGCTGAGCAGACCCAGCTCCTGTGATAATCTCTGGAACTGGGTCCAGATGGTCCAAAGGCAGCACTTGAGTGTCTTAGATAACCCTAACATGCCGTGTGTCCCCAAGACCCCACCAGCTGTACCTCTCTCTAGTCAACTGTAACCACACGGTACTGTTGTGGCAACTACTGTATCAAGTTATTTTTTCACTCCCATCCACTCACAGTTCCAGTGCCTCTCTTCCTCCACACGATACCTCCTATCCAACAGCCAGAAAAACCCAGAAGATCTCAGACTTCATGTGGAATGTTCTGGTCATTGTCCTGTCCACCTGGTTAGGGAGACTCGGGAAGTCTATGGAACCCTTACATCATCCATGGGACCAGACCTTCAAAAGTGTCTTCCGGTTTTGATGGTTTTGGACGTCAATGAAGGTCATGACTGTCAGATCAAGCACAAATAGAAGATGATCATATGGTCAGTACACAAGTCCAAATGCTAGTCTGAAGGGCAAGTAGTGTGTAGTACTGCTAGGCGATTCACACAAAGTACAGTTAGACAGTGAAGCAGGACATCGGGCACAGCATATTTCACTGTATCACTATAATCCCATTATTCATCGATTTGCTTGAGTGGGCAACAGTAACATCTGCATTCATCCTAGCCATGAGATTTTAGCAGCCTCTCCTTACTTGTCCTTCCCAATGTGCCTTAATGGAGACTCTTTCAAGGTCAGAGGAATACATTGTTAGTGTATTTGGCTTATCGAGCATGCCACAGGAGCTAGCCACGCTCTGCCGTACAAGCAGGATACTCTCAATACTTTGCTAGGTTCTCCGAGAAGTGGAACTAGACTATAAGGGAGCTTGGTTTTATAGTCTCTGGATCTTGACCGCTGATGGGATTACATTGTGCCGGGGGCAGTTGGTGGGTGTAAAGCCTAGCTACTCGAAGATGGGGGATCTTGGTGGAGGAGGCCCAGTCCTGATCCGAGCAGGCTTGAAGATTTCAGTCCTTGGACCCACGCACCTGGGTTCCTCTGCTGGTTCCTTCTTGTGTGAGTCTCGTCTGGGCATGTGGAGAGTGGCCTAGAGCATGACTGTGGCTGAGTACTGGAAGTCTGAAGCTGCCCGGCTCTGCTCAGAGTGGGGAGGGAAACTCAATCCACCCCCTCTGAGGGGCCCTGATGAAGACAGCCTGGTGCGCGGGCAGAAAACTTTGCACTAAACAACCACTAACACTAAATAGCTACTGAAAGAGCAGATTTATATCCTCGATTATGGTCTGGATATTTTCATGATGAAATTGATTTCTTAGGGAAGTGTATATGACTGACACAACATGATTTCAGTAGCAGAGCCTGAGAGAAGCAGGGTCAGGTGACATCTGAGTGCTCTTCAATGCATCGCTCCCATAGCATGCATGGGCACACCTCATCTCCAAGATCATGAGTGCTGGGAACTGGCTATTTAGTGCTCACTTCAGATCACTGAAAGATAAGTCACAGATAGCACGACTTGCAGTAAGCATTTGGGATTCAGACAAAAATCACACATGCATTGGTGAAATGACAAATATTACCTTCCAGGACCTCAACATCGAAATTAATTTGGAGTCTAAATAACAATAAGAGGATATAAAAGATAATCCATTGAGTTATAATCAGTAGAAATAAAAGCGTAACAGAATAAACCACCATTTTCAAAAAGAATCAGCTTAGAATTAGAACAGGGTGTTTCGCATTATGACAAGAGATATTCTTCAAAATACACGCAGAGCTCAACAAATTACATGAGCTGAACAATCAGAGGTGGTTGTCTACACAAATTTCATACAACAAAATTGAACATTTTATGAATTTCTTATCTAATGAATTTCTTTTCTAAGTAACAGATATGATTTAAAATGGTATGTAAAAAGTCAACATTTCCAGGGCAAACCAAGATGTACTCTGGCCTCACTCCTGGCTTCACTCAGGGATTACTACTAGAAATTCACAGGGGAGCATATGCCATACAAGAGACTGAACTGAAGGACACATACAGGGCAATCACCTTAAACCCTGTATTATCTCTGGTCCCAGAAGTGTTGAAAATGAATTATTATAGTCTGAGGTACTCTTGAATGTGTGAATATCGTCATACAAGGAAAATGAATGATGCCATCATAATAATTTAGAGATGACTCCCTGGAAATTTTTGTAATTCTCATACAGCCACATTTAATATGGCATAGATAGGGGAAATCAGACTAGACTGGAGGTGAGGAGTAGTAAATATTACCAGAGGTAGATGCGTCCTCTAGCTGTGACGTGGAAGAAAGGGCCATGAAGAGGGCAGATTCCGTGCAACCCTAGAACATGGAGAGGAAAGGGCAGCTCTTCCTGCTCTGTTCTGCCGGGGTTTCTGCACAAATGCACAGATGGGGTAAATGATACACAACATAGATGACAGCAAACCGAGTGCACGTGGCCGACCCGGGTTTTATTCCTCCACCCCTCTTGGAGAGCCGGGCAAGCTACCGGGAGTATCTTGCCGCACGATAAAGCTTAGCAAGTTACCCGTGACCTATTCGATATGCCAAAAACAGTAACAACAAGTCTCACAATTTGTTGTTAGATGTTACTGGTGCCCACTTGAGCAAATCGATGTACAACAGGAGGACAGTGCTACACTTCTACATGTATTTCTACATGTATATTTACAGTTATGGAGGCGCTTTTGCAGGAATTCAGCTCCTCTATGGTCGTCCTCTGGAGAAGAATGTCTTCCTGACGTAAGGACACTTCTCGCTGATATTCACATGATGGAAAGGATCAAGTCAGCACTCTGGGTGAGTTTTACAAAGACTCTAACCCCAATCATAAGGTCTCCACTCTTAGCACGTAAACAATTTCCAATGACGTCTACCCTCAACTCATTATCTTTGGTGTTTAAGAAAGCATTTTATGAATATGAGAGACAAATAATTTGAAAGTAGTTATGACTCTAAAGCTGCCATTTGCAGGAATCAAAAGTTCCATCAATCTGACATTATTCTTGAAAACGTAATGTCGTGTTGTGAGCTGTGAAAAAAATCCTCTGCTCTTTTCCTCCCAGGTGTGCGTGCTTTTCACAGTCACAGGGATATAGTTCAGGCAAAGGAATGGAATGGGATGAACAATTCCCTCCTCGAGAATGCAGGTCCTTAGTGACTCTCCCCTGAGAACTGGGAGACTGAGCTGTTGACAGAATCCCACTGCACCTAACTCACACGTACACACAGGGCTGTTCCCTGTAACCTGAACTTCCTGCCACAGAGTCCTGTGAATGACAGTGGGACAGAGAGCAAAGTGAAAATATATAGTGATGCCTCAGATTCTTTTATGAATAATACAGAGACTTTCATAAATACTGGAAGTTATAGTGTCTCCTCAAAATGACCTAAATTCTAGGAAACTCATTTATAATAAACACATATTCAGATGAGACGCCTCCATGAGCTCTTCAAGAAAATATGGATACATATATTAACATTTTGGGTCAAGCTCAACTCTGAGATATTATCCACCAATCACTTGATACTCTGAATCCTTTTCCTTAATAATAAATCTGAGTCTTGTGCATGTTCTTCATCTCAGACAGGACTATCTTCAGTAGGAAGTCAGTCGGTCACTGTCCCTTCCTCTCCCCCCACATGCTTGACTCTCCCTCAGGTGTCCAGCATATGTGGGTGTCAAACTGGTCTGTTCCATGACTCAGAGCCTAACCTTAGATATCAGATGCTCAGCTCCGTGTAGGCTGTGCTGAGACATGTCCAAAGTCAAGAAAAGCTTCCCAGAAACTCATGTGCTTACCAGTGTTCCTGTCACTAGGGTTGGTCTATCCCATTCCCCCAAAACCATGCCTGGTATGTGCCGACATCGTGCATAGAGAAACTGGTAAAGGGGGACCAGGATGACACAGAGACTCTCTCAGATATCCCAGGAATCATCCCCGCAGCCCCACAGGGCACCTGCTGTGCCTGGGAATGCTTACCTATGAGAGGAAACGAGGCGTGGACTTCCCCTGATGGTCCTGATCTCTTCAGTCCAGGACAGGAGACCTTTACCAACAGCCATTTTCAGTGAGAAACAATTATATAGGAACTGTCCTAGGTGTGGGTTCATGTAGGTTTGTGTTGCAGGGTTCGCTGGGCTTACATAGGAAGGGTTATACTTTTTATAACATGTTCTGAGAGAACATATTTGTCTGTATTTAAGTCAGTATATCCTCTATGATAGCTAGTGTCCTCTGTCCCCATGTCCTGCTGAGTGCCACATGTGTGGTGCTGAGAAGTAAAAATGAAGCTCAGCACCAATTTTCATGTATTTACATTTGATAAAGAATATGGTTTATTTGCCAAAAACAATGTAGAATAGTCAAGGATTTTCCTGGGACTGAAGCTATGGCCCCAAACCTGCATCGATCTCAGCACACAAGTTAATTCCAGTGGTAACTGACATGTGTTCATTCCAGTGGTAACTGTGAAACACAAGGAGCTCAGCCATAAGGAAACAGAAGTCAATGACTGTTCTAGAAGAAACAGTCCAAGACCTGCAAATCCCCAGCAAGTACTTAGAAGTTCTTCCAGTAGAGTCTGTGAAGCTCCAGTGTGCAATTCAACAATAATATATGAGTGACTATAGATGTTCTAGAGAGAAGCCATCTTTCTCTTGTCTATTGGTGGACAGAGAGAGATACTGAGCCTTTCTCCCAGATGAAGCCTGACCCTGTGAGCGCCATTCTGTGTCTCAGACCCTGACTATCTGAGGAGGAAGTCAGGAAGGTCAGCATCCCTGTCATCTCCTCACATGGCACAGCTGTCTTCCCCTCAGTTTTCTGACACACTCAAGATGTGGTTGTCATACTGCGTGTCTCACACAGTAATGCACGGCCGTGTCCTCAGTGCTCAACCTGCGCAGTTCCATGTAGGTTTTGTCTTTGGACTTGTCTGCAGTGAGTGTGAGTCTGCCCTGGAACTTCGGTGCGTAGTCTATACCACCAGAGTTAGGGTATATCCTTCCCATTCACTCGAGCCCTTGTCCCGGGGCCCGCCGCACCCAGTGAATATAGTTGCTGGTGAAGGTGTACCCGGACACCTTGCAGGAGATCTTCACTGATGTCCCAAGTTTTCCCACCTCAGCCCCTGACTGCACCAGCTGCACCTGGGAATTCACACCTGTGGACAGCAGTCAGTTGGAGTGGTGGGCTTCCACTTGATGCGCCCTGTTTCCTCAGCCCAAAGCATGGGGACTCTTACCTGCAGCCACTGCCACAAGGAAGAGAATACTCCAGGTCCAGTCCATGGTGGGGACTGTGCACTCAGGGGCTTCTGAAGGTGTGGGTGTGCCTGCTGTGTGAGGTTTTCAGGGCACAGACACATCTGTATTTAACTCAGTGTTTCTTGCATAATTTGCATATTCATGAGGAGGTAGAATTCATAGCTGAAGGCCTGGTCCAACCTGAGAAGGGGCTGGTGGAAGCTACTGGGTCCATTCTCAAGGGAAGTGAAGAGGTCCACATTCTGATCCTTGTTTGAGGAGATGAGACCCTCCCCTGTCCCAGGACTCTGTGCACACAAAGCTTCCCATCTGGAGGGCCAAGCCCATTAGGACCTTCCCCTCAGGGCTCCCCATATCTGTATGTCATGGACACATCTGGACACACCTGGGCTTTGAGGTTATTTCTGGGATTCTTTCTCTCTCTGTCTCTCTCTCCCCAAGGGATACTACCCAAGGGATAACTTCCCAAGGGATACTACAATGAGACTACAAAACCATTGTAATGTCCCAGTGTTTTCCATTAGAGATATTAAGAAGTCCAGAAACACCACCTGTATACCGGTTTTACTGCATTAATAGTATGATAAATGTTCCTCCCAAAACGGTCAAGTATACACAATTTAACCTTTTGTGTTTTGGTTTTCTTAACAAAGCAAAATTTAGTATTCTGGGTTTTTTAATTATTTTTTATTTTTTCATTAAATCACTACGAGCTAGACGCTTACAAAGCTGTTCGTGATTTGATTTCAGTCATAAAGTATTCCTGTTTCTGAAGAGAAACTGTTTTCATCTCTGAATCCCCTTCAGGCCTGCATCTGGGTGCTTTTGGGACTTGACGCCCCCTGCATCCTGGTTTGTCTCTTCAGGGAGAGCCTCTACCCTCTCAGGGACATTAACCTTTGGTGTCTCTAATACAGGTCTGAATCCTGGAATTTCACTTCAGAAGCCTTGTACAGGAGTCATATTCTTTTCTAGGCCTTTTGTTTTGGTTTTGAGCCACAGCAGGCAGTTCTGAGGGCATACTTCTGGCTCTGTGCTCTGGAATTGCTCAGATAGATGCATCCTAGGAAAATATTGGCAAATCAAGCACTTATATATATCTAAAAATTGAAAGGTGACACTGAGTGTTCTTTGCTGAGATTATGTAAAAGTAATACAATAAACACTTAATTCACTCAAATAAAAATAGTAAAGGCCCTCCCGTTGATCGTCGATTTGCTCGAGCGGGCCCAGTAACGTCTCCATTGGAGACTTTGTTGTTACTGTGTCTGGCATATCGAATACTCTCGGTAGCTTGCCGGGCTCTCTGAGAGGGGCGGAGGAATCGAACTCGGGTCGGCCATGTTGGCCGCTTGTAAGGCGAATGCCCTACCTGCTGTGCTATCGCTCCAGCCCCAAAATAGTAAAAACTATCAAAATAAAAGAGAATTTAAGTTTTTCAGTAAAGGCTTTAATATAAACAAACATATATTAAATTTGTTAAATTCATGAAGAATTTTTAAAAATCCAGGCATAAGTCAAACACAGCTGCCAACAAGTATATTATGTAACTGTATTAGTAGGACAAATATGAGTAAATAAATACGATAAAATAAATTAAGTTTTATTGAATATATGACTTGAACTCTGACTTTTTCAGTGATACACAATAGTACTATTTAAAAAAATACTTAGAGTATTGGGAGGAGAAAGAGAGAGAGATGGCATAGGATTGACAAAGACAACCCACACACAGAATGTTGTCATTATCATATGAGTCATTCTTCTCCTTTATTGATCCCTTGGATCCTATACATTTTTTATCTCTCTCTCCTCTCTCTCCTTTCTTGCTCTCTCTCTTTTCTCTCACATTCTATGGGATCTATGGATTTAAATACAAATACTGAAATGTTATCATGCATATCCCTTTTCCTACTTTAAATACTCAGTTCTTTCCAGAGTGATCTTTAAGGATCTTATATGGGTTCTCTCTCTCTCTCTCTCTCTCTCTCTCATTCTCTCTGGTCTATAGATTATAATACAGACACTGAAAGGTTTTCATGTATGTCCCTTTTTCTACTTTCATCACTCAGTTCTTCTCTAAAGCGATCATATCTAACTATTCCTGTCATAACGGTCCTTCTCTGTCCTTCACCACATACAATGAAAGTAAGCTTCCAACCCTTGACTAGTCATTAAGGCCCCTGCGTTTCCTGGCACTGAATATTAATCTCTTAGAAAAGTATAAATCCCATGGAAGAGTGCAATTATTCTGCATCATCCTTTTCTTTCTGACTCATTTCACTCAGCCTGAAATCTCCATGTCCATCCATTTATAAGCAAATTTCATGATTTCATTTTTCCTGGTGGCTGCATAGTATCCCATTGTGTAGATGTACTATATTTCATCCAGTTGCCTGTTCTAAGACAATCTAGTTGTTTCATAGTTTGCTATTGTTAATGCAATATTGTGATACAGTAAACATAGGCTTTCAAATATATTTTGAAATTAGTGTTTTGGGTCCTTTGGGCTCGATACAACACTGAAATTTCTGGGTCATATGGAAGGTCAGGAACTAGTCCGTTTTTCATGAACATTGTCTTCGTGAGATTCAGCTGCACTCCGACCTTTCCACACTCACAGTCAAAGTTGGCCAGCATTCGTGTCTCTTGGCTAATGTTTGGTGTTAAAAAACAAACTAGTTTCTGACATTCCATTTGCTCTCAATGGAACATCTACAAATGCAGAAGTCATCTGCACGTTGGTTGAGAACTCAAGATGAGGAACAACCTGGCACCTGAGCTGCGCAGGAGGTAGAAAGTGGTGTGGAACGTCTTCAAGAGCATCGAAGTAATAGCTAAGAGGATGAAGAACCTAGGGCTCTGGGCACATCTCTTCGACTCCACCATTCTTCCTGCACTAACATACTCCTCAGAGATCTGGGCCCTACACAAACAGGATGAGGACGCTATTCCCAAAGAGGAATCGAAAGAGTTATGCTTGGAGTATCATGATTCACTCAAGTGAGAGAAGGAATCCAGAGTTCCGACCTCAGTCGATGATCGATAATCAGGGATGCAGTCTCGTTTGTCAAGGCGTCGAAAATCAGATGGGCTGGACACATAATGCAATTTGAAGACTACCACTATAGTAGAGCTGTTACTGACTAGATTCCACAGCCGTCAAAAGAATATGTGGCCGCCCACCTACAAGATGGTCAGACTTCTTCTTCAAGACCCTGAACGAATGATTTGAGGTTCTTTGTGTTCCTGGAGCGAGTAGATGCCATTGGGCTACAGTAGCCCACAACAGTGATGAATGTAGACATTACTGGCACCTGCTCGAGCAAAATGTCAAGTGATCAAGTGATGAAAGGTCAATTTTACATATTTTGGGCAGTATTCAAGATTTTTCCAAAGAGATCTATCCCGTGAATACTGCCACCAGCAGAGAATAAGAATTGCATTTCCCGCCCACCCAAGCCGAGCTGGTCTCTTCTCCCTACACCCCAGGACAGTTTTCATGCCGGTTCTTGAACCCGGGACTTGGATTTCACCGCGCAAGCCCTGAGGTGTCCCCTGGATGCCAGGAGACAAAGCAGATCTGAGCCTCTCTGCCTCTCCCTTTCCGCCGCCCAAGTCGAGCTGGTCTTTTCTCCCCACCCAGTCTTTACTCCCTAGACACACAACAGGTATCCGTGGAGGTGTGGACACATTAGAAGTGGGCGTGGCTTTAAAAAGTGGGCGTGGCATAATTTTCAGCAGGCCAACGCTCACGCGGCCACAGGTAGTTTACTCAAATCAAGAAATCTGACCGCTACACCCACACAACAACATGAAGAAACAACGTAAATCCCCACCACAGGGAGATTCCATAGATGAAATAAAAAACTCTGTGCCCTCAAAAGTAGAATGACCACAGCTGAGGAAAGAATCAGTGAGCTGGAGGATCAGCTGCACCAAGCCAACACGCAGCAACAAACAGTGGCAAAGGACCTCAAAATAGCTCACAGAGAATCAGAGTCCTAGGAGACGATTCCAAAAGAAACTACATTAGAATAATTGCACTACCAGAAGCTCAGGGAAACAATCCCAGTGAAAAACCCATGGTTAAACAAATCATCGCCGAGAAATTCCCAGAGCTCCACAATACAGCCATTCAGATTCAAGATGCCCGAAGGGTGCCAACTAACAGAGACCCTAACAGAAACACTCCAAGACATATCATAGTTAGAATGATCGATGCTGCCGATAGAGACACAATACTGCAAGCAGGAAGGACAAAAAAGGAAATCACATATAAAGGAGCACCCCTGAGATTCACAGCACACCTATCAGAGGAAACCCTACAAGCCCGAAGGCAGTGGCAAGATATAATGAAAAAACTCACTGAAATGAATGCTTCACCAAGAATACTCTATCCAGCTAATCTATCACTCAAAATTGAAGGAACGGTACACTATTTTCTAGAGAAACAGCAGCTCAGGAACTTCATAGACTCAAAACCAAACCTAAAACAAGGGCTAAAGGGGCTACTATAAGACAAGAAAAACCCTACAACTACACACACCCGCACAGAAAGATGACCCAAAACCCCATAACCGTATTCTCTCTCAATGTCAACGGTCTAAATACAACATTTAAGAGACACGGAGTGGCAAAATGGATACAGAAACAGAACCCAACATTCTGCTGCCTACAAGAAACTCATCTCAACACTCAGAGCAAACACAGACTCAAAGTCAAAGGATAGAAAACAATCCTACAAGCAAACAGCTCCTGCAAAAAATCTGGGGTGGCCATACTAGTATCTGACAACATTAATTTCACCTTGTAAAAGACTAGAAGGGACAGTGAAGGCTATTTTCTCTTCATCAAGGGATACATACAACAGGAAGAAATCACACTCTTAAATGTATATGCACCTAATGAGGGAACAGCTAAATATTTAAAACAATTGCTAACAGATTTTAAGGAGGACATTGCAAGAAACACAATAGTACGTGGAGACTTCAACATCACCTTATCACCTCTGGACAGATCAACAAGAACAAAACCCAGCAAGGAATCGTTGGCTTTGAAAGAAGAAATAGAAGAGAGAGGGCTTATAGACATATGCAGGGCTTTACACCCCAAAAAGAAAGAATATACATTCTTCTCCAGTCCACACAGAACATTTTCCAAAATAGATCATGTGCTAGGACACAAAACATACCTCAACAGAATCAGGAAGATAGAAATAGTATCAGCCATCTTTTCAGACCATGATGCACTGAGGATAGAATTGAATCACACACAGACACGGAGAACCAAATCAAACACCTGGAAATTAAACAACTCAATGCTGAACAACGAGTGAGGCAGGAACGAAGTCAAGGATGAAATCAAAAGATACCTGGAAACAAATGAGAATGAAGACACGAGCTACCAGAACCTATGGGATGCAGCGAAAGCCATATTAAGTGGAAAATTTATAGCTCTGCAAGCATATCTTAGGTCTGTAGAAAGGATGCACATAAACAATTTGACCTCACAGCTCAAGAACTTAGAAAAGGATCAACAGAAAGAGCCTAAATCAGGCAGAAGGAAAGAGATCATAGAACTTAGAGCAGAAATCAATGACAAGGAAACCAAAGAAACAATCCGAAAGATCAATGAAACCAAGAACTGGTTCTTCGAGAAAATAAACAAGATAGATAAACCACTAGCAACACTCACAAAGAAACAGAGAGAGAACCCTAATAAACCGAATCAGAAGTGAGAAGGGGGATATCACAACAGAAACCAAAGAAATCAAAAAGATCATCAGAGACTACTTTGAAAGTCTGTATGCCACGAAACAAGAGAACCTAGAAGAAATGGACAAATTCCTGAAATCCTATAATTTCCCAAAGCTGAATCAAGAAGATTTGGAGTATCTGAATAGACCTACTAACATCAACGAAATAGAAACTGTAATCAAAAGTCTTCCCCAAAATAAAGCCCAGGTCTAGATGGATTCACTAGCGAATTTTTCCAAACATTTAAAGAGGACCTGCTGCCAGTCCTTCTCAAGCTTTTCCAGGAAATTGAAAAAACGGAAACTCTCCCAAACAGTTTCTATGAAGCCCATATCTCTCTAATACCAAAAGGAAACAAAGACACCACGAGAAAAGAAAACTACAGGCCGATATCCCTGATGAACACGGATGCGAAGATTCTCAACAAAATACTAGCAAATGAATTCAACAACTCATCAAAAAGATCATACACCATGACCAAGTAGGATTCATCCCGGGGATGCAAGGCTGGTTTAACACTTGGAAATCAATCAACATAATCCACCATATCAACGAAAGAAAAGATAAAAATCATATAATCATATCAATAGATGCATAGAAAGCATTTGACAAGATCCAGCACCAATTTATGATGAAAACCCTAGCCAAAATGGGGATAGAGGGGGTTTTCCTCAATATAGTTAAAGCCATCTACACAAGCCTAGAGCAAGCATCGTCCTCAATGGCAAAAAAACTGAGAGCCTTCCCTCTAAGATCAGGGACGAGACAAGGATGTCCACTCTCTCCACTGCTGTTCAATATAGTACTGGAAGTACTTGCAATAGCGATTAGGCAAGAAAAAGATATTAGGGGCATACAGGTAGGAAAGGAAGAATTCAAGCTCTCACTATTCGCAAATGATATGATACTATACTTAGAGAATCCTAAAACCTCTACCAAGAAACTTCTAGAAACAATAGACTTGTATAGTAAAGTTACAGGCTATAAAATCAATACCCAAAAGTCCATGACTTTCCTATATGCAAATAGTGAATGAGAAGAACGTGACATGAAGAAAATAATCCCGTTTACAATTGTGCCCCAGAAAATCAAGTACCTAGGAATCACCTTAACTAAGGATGTAAAGGACCTGTACAAAGAAAACTACAAAAAGCTACTTCAGGAAATAAAAGAGGATATGAGGAAATGGAAAAATATCTCCTGTTTATGGATCTGGTGAATTAACATAGTTAAAATGGCAATACTTCCCAAACCACTGTATAAATTCAATGCAATCCCTATTAGGATACCCATGACATTCTTAAAAGAAGTGGAGCAAACACTCCTGAAATTTATATGGAACAATAAGCCCCCACAAATAGGTAAAGCAATTCTTGGGAAAAAGAAAATGGGAGAAATCAACCTCCCTAACTTCAAACTCCACTACAAGGCAGTAATAATTAAAACAGCATGGTACTGGAACAAAGGCAGAGCTGTAGACCAATGGAACAGGTTTGAATAGGTTGAATATACTGACATCTCCCCCCAAGCATACGAGCATCTAATCTTCGATAAGGGGGCAAGAAAAGTGAAGTGGAGCAGGGAAAGCTTCTTTAACAAATTATGCTGGCAAAACTGGAGGGGTACATGCAAAAAAATGGGCTCAGATCTCTGCCTAACTCCATGTACAAAAGTAAGATCTAAGTGGATTAAAGACTTCAACATTAGACTGGAATCTATAAGGTACATTGAGGAAAATGTTGGCAAAACCCTCCATGACATAGAAGCTAATGGCGTCTTCAAAGATGTCACATCGCTGGCCAAGCAACTGAAAACAGAGATAGACAAATGGGACTACCTGAAACTGAGAAGATTTTGCACCTCAAAATTCAAAGACAGTCTACAGAATGGGAAAGTATATTCGCCAACTACACATCTGATAAGGGGTTAATTTCAATGATATACAAACTACTGTTTGAACTCCACAAAAAGAAAACATTCAACCCCATCAAAAAATGGGGAGATGAAATGAATAGAAACTTTCACAAAGAAGAAATCCGACTGCCTAAAAGGCACATGAGAAAATGTTCCACATCATTAATCATCAGGGACAAGCAGATCAAAACCACAATGAGATATCACTTCACATCACAGAGACTGGCCCATATCCATAAGAACAAAAGCAACCAGTGCTGGCACGGTTGTGGTGAGAGAAGGACACTCCTTCACTGTTGGTGGGAATGCCAACTGGTTTAGCCCTTTTGGAAAACAGTATGGATGATTCTCAAAAAATAAGAAATTGAGCTCCCATTTGATCCAGCAATACCACTCTTGAGAATACATCCTAGAGAGGCAAAAAAGTATAGTCGAGGTGACATCCGCAATTGTCTGTTCATTGCAGCACTCTTTACAATAGCCAGAATCTGGAAAAAACCTGAGTGCCCGAGAACAGATGACTGGTTAAAGAAACTTTGGTACATTTACCCAATGGAGTACTATGTAGCTGTTAGAAAAGAAATCACGAAATTTACGTACTAGTGGTACTACATGAAAAGCATCATGTTAAGCGAAATGACTCAGAAAGAAAGGGATAGACATAGAAAGATTGCATTCATCTGGGAAACATAAAGTAACAAAATAGGAGACTAACACCGAAGAATGGCCGAGATTAGTACCAAGAATTTTACTCTATGGCTTGAAGGCCGATCTGCCTATTGTCTGTCATCTACAAGTTGTTCACTCGAGTCATCCTGAATAGGATTGGCAGAACATTAGATGAAGGACAACCATGCGAGCAAGCAGGGTTCCGCAAAGGATTCAGCACCATCGACCATATCCACACGATAACCAAGCTCATTGAGGTTTCTCGGGAGTTCAAGATGCCGCTCTGCTTAACGTTCATTGATTTAAAGAAGGCCTTTGATTCTGTTGAGACGGAAGCGGTCATTGAAGCCCTAGCCAATCAGGGCATTCAAGCCCAATACATCAGGATCCTCCGTGAGCTGTATTGCGGATTCACTACCGGGATCTCACCATTCTACAAAGAAGTGATCATTGATGTCAAGAGAGGGGTGCGGCAGGGTGGTACCATTTCACCGAAACTCTTCAGTGCCACCCTCGAGAACATCATGCGACGACTGGAATGGGAAGGAATGGGAGTGAAGATAGATGGTCGGCAATTACACCACCTCCGCTTTGCTGATGACATTGTTTTAATAACACCAAACATCAGCCAAGTGGCACAAATGCTGGCCGACTTTGACCGTGAGTGTGGAAAGGTAGGACTACAGCTGAATCTTACGAAGACAATGTTTATGAGAAACAGCCTTGTTCCTGACGCCCCATTCGCTCTCAATGGAACGACCATCTCCGAATGCAACAGCTATGTCTACCTAGGTCGAGAGGTCAACATGACAAATGACCTGGCACCCGAGCTGCGCAGGAGGAAGAGAGCGGCTTGGAACGCCTTCAAGAACGTCGAAGAAATAGCTAAGAGGATGAAGAACCTCTGGCTCTGGGCACATCTCTTTGATTCCACTGTTCTTCCTGCATTAACATATGCCTCAGAGACCTGGGCCCTACGCAAACAAGATGAGAACGCTATTCAGGTCTCCCAAAGAAGAATAGAAAGAGCTATGCTTGGAATATCACGTTTCACTCAAATAAGAGAAGAAATACGGAGTTCTGACATCCGTCGAAGATCAAGGATCAGGGATGCTGTCTCATTTGCCAAAGTGTCGAAAATCAGATGGGCTGGTCATGTAATGAGATTTAAATACGACCGTTGGACTAGAGCTGTTACTGATTGGATTCCACGGGATGTCAAGAGACCGCGTGGCCGCCCACCTACCAGATGGTCAGACTTCTTCGTCAAGATCATGAACGATCGGTTTGAGGCCCTTCATGTTCCCGGAGCGAACAGATGCCATTGGGCTACACTAGCACGCGACAGGGACAAATGGAGACGTTACTGGCGCCTGCTCGAGCAAATCGACGACTAACGGGAAGTTAAGTGATTAAGTGATTAAGTGGCTTGAAGGCCAACCACATATACTAGAGGAAAAGGGAGCTCAGATAAAGAAGGGAACACCAAATAAAGGTGTTGGGAGTAGCCTCCCAGGATGGAAGAAGCATGTGGAAAGTAGACTATAGACTAAACATGATTGTTACCCATTGCCTATTTTGCAAACCACAACACCCAATAAGAGAGAGAGAACAAAAGGGAATGTCCTGCCACAGAGGCAGGGTGGGATTGGGGGAATGGGGGGTGGGAGAGATACTGGATCCTTGGTCGTGGGAAATGGGCACCGGTGGAGGGATGGGTATTTGATCATTTTATAATTGAAACACAAGCACAAAAATGTGTAAGTCTGCAACTGTACCTCATGATGTCTCACTATTAAAAAAATTTTTAATAAAAAAATAAGAATTGCATTTCCCCCACATCTATGCCAACACAGAATGTTTTGGTTCTTTGTGATGCACACACAACACACAACCACAGTGTTTTCAGTTGTGTATCTGTTTCCTCATTCAGATGTGGAGTCCGTTCTTTTTCTCTTTCCGTTCTGTTTGAGGGGAGCGGGTTGAGCTTTCCTCCCCGCCCCGACCAGGGCTCCAGCAGCCAAAGACCTCCAGGACCAGCCACCACCATGCTGAGACCACTCTCCGCACACATGAAGGTACTGGCAGAGGGACAAAGTCACGCGGGTTCCAGGGCCAAGATCTCCAAGCCTACTCGGATTGGGGCCGAGCATCCTCCACCCAGATCCTCCAAATTCCAGTAGGTGGGGGTCACACCCACCAACTGGCCACCTGGCGCCGTGTAATCCCATCAGCGGCCAAGACTCAGAGACTATAAAAACCAGATCTCTGAACTGCGCGGCCGCATTTGCGGCCGCGCGACATTTTATTATAACATCTTATTATCTCATTCCTACTTTGGACAAACTGGCAGGCTTCCGAATGTAGCCTGACCACACGGCAGAGTCTGGCAAACTCCCTGTGGCGTACCCAATATGCCAAATATCAGTAGCAATGATGGGTCTTATTCTCCTAAAGAGCCTTGAATATAATCTCAGGGCTAGGATGAAGGAGACGTTACTGGGGCTGCTCGAGGCAATCGACGACTAACAGAATGATTTGTGATTTTGTGATTTGTTCTGTTTGAAGGACAGTGATCATTGTTTCCTTCCTTCTCTCTGTAAGGTTCCTGAGTCTCCCTGTACATGTTTTCTTCATCAGGTAATAGAGCACTGAGAGGATTGTTGCTGTCCACACACCCACAGAGCATCGGATGTTCTGAAATTCTTACCTGGCATCAGTTGCATTCATTAAAACAATAGAATTATTTTTAATTATTCCTAGTGCTCCATGAGAGCTAAGCAGGTAAGTGCCCGGTGGTCTGGGCATGTATTGGATGAAGTTCCTCACTCTATTCTGCTAGGGCTGTGACTCTTTTAACTTCTGGCGGCCACAATGCCTATGGTGTTTTCTCAGTGGGACTGGGAGGGCCAGAGGTCAGTTGAGAGGAATAACTGTGGATTCTGGTGCAGACAGGACCTCATGAGGCCTGTGACATCCCCTGGGGAATATCTTTCAATAATATCTTGAAGCTATAGTAATTAACCCATAAGTTTCAGGAATATAAACGCTCAGTCCAATAGTATAAAATTGAGATCCCAGAATAATTTCTTAGTTCTTTTACGGTAAATCTTTGGGAAAAGATTCCATCCTATAGCATGAAGCAAGGAAAATTTCTTCAACAAATGGTGTTGGGAAAACAGCACCACATGCAAAAGCAACATTCTCTTGTTCGATTCCTCTTTGGGAGACCCGAATAGTGTTCTCATCCTGTTTTTGTAGGACCCAGGTCTCTGAGAAGTATGTTAATGCAGGAAGAACAGTGGAATCAAAGAGATGTGCCCAGAGACAGAGGTTCTTGGTCCTCTTTGCTATTTCTTTGACTCTCTTGAAGGCTTTCCAAGCAACTCTCTTCCTCCTGCGCAACTCAGGTGCCAGGTAATTCGTCATGTTGATTTCTTGACCTAGGTACACATAATTGTTACATTCGGAGATGGTCATTTCACTGAGAGAGAATGGAATGTCAGGAACGAGACTGTTTAAAGTAACCATTGTCTTCGTGAGATTCAGCTGTAGTCCGACCTTTCCACACTCACGGTTGAAGTCGGCCAGCATTTGTGCCACTTGGCTAATGTTTGGTGTTATTAGAACGATGTCATCAGCAAAGTGGAGGTGGTGTAGTTGCCAACCATCTATCTTCACTCCCATTCCTTCCCATTTCAGCAGTAGCATAATGTTCCTGAGGGTGGCACTGAAGAGTTTTGGTGAAATGGAATCACCCTGCTGAACCCCTCTCTTGACGTCAATGATCAGCTCCCTGTAGAATGGTGAGACCCTGGTAGTGAATCTGTAATAAAGCTCATGGAGAATGTTGATGTATCAAGTTTGAATGCCCTGATTGGTTAGGGCTCTGATGACCCCTTCCATCTCAACAAAATCAAAGGCCTTCTTTAAATAAATGAACGTTAGAACGAGCAGCATCTTGGACTCCTGAGAAACCTCAATGAGCTTGATTATCATGTGGATATGGTCGATCGTGCTGAATCCTTTGTGGAACCCGGCTTGCTCGCATGGTTCTCCTTCATCTAGTGTTCTGCCAATCCTATTTAGGATGACTTGAGTAAACATCTTATAGATGACAGACAATAGGCAGGTTGGGTGATAGTTGCCAATGTCGTGGATGTCTCCTTCCTGTACAGTAGTTAGTCCTGTTGGTTTTCCACTGGGTTGGTACCTTGAACTCAGACAGGTTGCATGTGAAAAGCCGAGCCAGTGTATTGATGAGTACTGACGTCGGATTCTCCAGGTGTTCGGGTCTGACTTTATCTGGGCCAGGCGCAACCAAGACCATCCATGGTAACTCACAGTTCCAGAAGGCTGAATCTAAAGTTGGACCTGGGAGTTTCCTGGTGGACGGTTCCACAATGAAATTGACTTCATCATATTCAATCAACAGTTATGCCCGACTCATGTCACTGTTGTCCCAAAATTCCAAACGGGGTCATACCACCGTCTTCTTCATACAAAATTCTACTTCAGAGAGTGGGGAGAAAGCGCTGAAAACTTTAGAAAGAGAACTCCAAGAATGATCACCAACCGGGAGCTCTTTGGCACTATTTCGGCAACCTTGGATGATGCCATCATTGATAACATTGACAAGGAATACAATCAACTGGTTTAGCACCTCCATAATTGTGTGAGGAACACCAAGAGAGAGATAGCCACAAAAAAGACGCCTGTCTTTGAAAACTCTTGAGCTTATTCGCCAAAGAGACTTGGCTCATGCTGCAGGCAACCACAAGCGAATGTCAGAGCTCACAAAGCAGTGCAGATAAGCGTAAAGGAAGACCTGAAAGAGAGAAGAGCAGAAGTGCTGGTAGATGCGGCAGAAGCCGGGAAAAGCATTCACAACGCCCGCCTGTCCTTTGCCAACTACAAGACTAAGATGACTGCACTCTGACATCCTAATGGATCTATCAAATCTTCCAGAAGGGCAATGGAGAAGATTATCCATGACTTCTACTCGTATCTCTTCAATAGCCACGTCCACCTGTCCACATACCAAATTCTGCAGGATGGATATGTCGTTCCCAACGTTCTCCTTTCCAAAATCCGACATGCCATTTCATCAGTAAAGAATCAAAAAGGAACAATAAAAATTAGAATTTAATCCACATCTCACTCCAAGTACAGAGTTTAATTTAAGGTGGACTTATGGTCCAGCTTTGAGAGCAGGATCCTTAAAATTCAGAGGAAAACCTCAGCCGGTCTCTCTGTGACACTGATCTTAGAGAGCTCATCTATATTTTCACTTCATTGGCAGAGACAAGAGAAACTAAAATAAATAAACATGGAATTAAATTAATTAAAATGTTTTAACCAGCAGTGTAAACAACATTAAAATTAAGGTACCATACTGACTTTGAAAAAACGTGTATCCACCGAACATCAGATCCAACTTAATATCTAAAAATTCATTGCACTCACCAAGGTCAATATCAGAAAAAATCACTCATCAGAAAGTGGTGTGGCAAATAAACAGATATTTTTGTAGGCTTATGAAAATATGTTTATTCAACGCTTACTATGAGTGAAATGTCAACTTGAAGGTAAATGATCACCATCTCCCCCCTACCCCCGCCCAGTGACAATGCCTTACATCAAAAGTACTGGAATTAACCAGTGTTGGAACATTGTCAAAGGAAACCACTCTTTCTGTGTTTCTGGGAACCTATCTATGGAAAACACTAAGAGATTTCTCTAAAAAGTAAAAATAGTACTTTCAAGTTACAAGTGTTTGTATTTTGGTACATTTTTCCATGCATGAAAGCAGTCATTTGAGAAAATATATGTAAACTTATGTCAGTTGTAGCATTTAGAATAGTAGCCATGGTATGGGAACAATTCTAATGCTTAATGAGAGTTTCATGGATAAGAAGTAGTGGTGTATATACACAGTGGGATACTGTGTGGTTATAAGAAAAGACAAAACATCAAAGTTTTCTGCACCATGGATAGAATTAGGGAATATCAGATTAAGTAAAGTTTGTCAGAGGGAGAAATCCAGACAATCTCATTCATCTGTGGTACACAGAGAACAGAGCATCAGGATGGATCCAATCATAATGGCCCCTGCATCCTAACCACACTCTGGGGGTCCCGAGAGGAGTAGGTGGGGGCTCAGATCACTGTTAAGAAGAGGCCAAGCACAGGGACCACAGCAGAGTGTGGGGGTCTGTGGGGATTTGTAACTGGGAGAAGCACAGGGTGTTTGGGACCGACAAGCATCAACTCTCAGACTATTGTCATTGTGTTTCCTCAGTGACAATAATGAAGGTAAGAGGGACAAAGCTTCCTTTTGTGAACGAAAGAGTGATCTTTATATGAAGGAAAACCGACCACATCTGACCTAAAGGAATAGAACAGTCTAGTGCACAGTGAGGCTAGAAGAATAAACAAATTTGTACTCGAGCGGGCCCAGTAACATCTCCATTGGAGACTTTGTTGTTACTGTGTCTGGCATATCGAATACTCTCGGTAGCTTGCCAGGCTCTCTGAGAGGGGCGGAGGAATCGAACTCGGGTCGGCCATGTTGGCCGCTTGTAAGGCGAACGCCCTACCCGCTGTGCTATCAAATAATAGCCTAGTTTTTTATACTTGCTTTACTAAATATAGCTTACATATTATAATAAAAAAGAAAATGATCTCCCAAAATAGGGGAAAATAATTACAAAGAAAATAAAAAAGAAAGAAAAGAAACTGACCCATATACAGCCCCTCTCGCGCTGCCTATGGGCACAGCCCTGGAGTCACAGCAGCAGCGCGCCCCCTGGAGGTCACACGCGCCCGTGCAGTTTCGCTGTCTTCCCTCAGGAGGTTTGTGTCTTGGTACACAGGAACTTACCCTCACTGTGTGAATCTTCCACAATAATACACGCCTGTGTCTTCAAATACTGAGTTTCTCAGTTTTGGGTAAACTTGGTTCTTGGAGGTGTCCGTGGAGATGGTGACTCTGGACTTAAGACTTGGGTCATATTCTGTGTTCCCATAAGCATATATAATACCAATCCAACTGAGCCCCTTTCTTGGGACATGGCGGACCAAGATGACACCATAGTCGGTTAGAGAGAATCCAAAGATGGATCAGGTGAGGGACAACGTCTGCGAGGGCGTCACCAGGCTTGGTCCCGACTCCTGCAGCTGTACCTGGGACAGGACACCTGGGGACAGAGATCTACATGGACTCAGAGGCCCCATTCCCACCTTGGAGCCTCTGTCTAGGGGATACTCACATCCGGGAGCTGCTACCAGAATAAGGAGGAACCAGCGCTGATGCACGTTTCTGCTCATGAGGTCCATGATCTCAGACACTGTGTCGGGGGAGAGGGAGCCCGAGTTGGGGTAAGTGTGAACGTGGTTTTAATCCTGGGTCCCGAGTGCAGATTTGCATGCGGTAGCCTCTGTAGAGACAGGAGGCGATCCGAGGAGGCTGATGTGTGGGCTCCCTGGGAGGAGGTGCTGACTGTGGCTCAGAGCACTCAGTCAGGCCTGTCCTTGGGGCCCTGTCAGAGCCAGGCCTCTTCCTCCAGCACAGGAAACATGCTGAGGAGCTCTCAGGAAATAGGAATTGCTGATGGGGAAACAGCAGCTGGGGAGGAGAGTTCCCGTATCTCAGGTCCCTGATGACCAAATCCAGCCTCCCCAGGTCCTCTACCCTATAGACAGGCCTCTGCCCCTTTGTGTCCCGGGGTGTTGGTTCCTATTCTCCCACTTTGGAGGCAAAATTTGAGGTCAAACATTCAGTTTTACTGTTAAATTGAATTCTTTTTGTGAATTCCTTGTTTCCAACCCAGGGTCAATCAATTTTCCCGGTAATTCATATACTTACTTTGGATAAAATACCTTCACCTGGAGCAGATTCTACTAACTGTTCAGGGTTGTTATTAGAACGTCGATTCTCACTAGTTATTGGTTTGCATTGGGTCAAAAAATAGCTTCTGCCCAGGAGACCTTCCTGGTGAAGGGGGCCTGGTAACATCTCCTCACCCTGCTCTGTCCTGTCTATAGGTCAGTGTCCGTAAGACCACCAGAAATCTCAGGATCCCTGTTCTTGTGAAATTTCTGAGGAATACTTTTTTTTTGAATTTTATTTTAATGAATCCAAGGCCAAGGCCATGCTGGGACCACTCTCCACACACTTGGATGAGCCTCATGCATAAAAGAACTGGCAGAGGAACCCAGTTGTGTGGGACCCGGGGCTGAGATCTCCAAGCCTGCACGGTTTGGGACTGGACCTGCCAGTAACTAGACAGTTACACCCACCAACTGCCGTGTAACTCCAACAACGGCCAGGATCCAGAGATTATCACACTCAGCTCCCGGGAGGGAGCATGACATCTTATCATCTCATTCCTACTTTGGACAAACTGGCAGGCTACCAAATGTAACCTGCCCACACGGCAGAGTCTGGCAAACTCCCCGTGGTATACCCAATATGCCAAATACCAGTAACAATGATGGGTCTCATTCTCCTAACCCTGAAAAAGCCTTGAATATGGCACTTAAAAAAAAAATCTCAGGGCTAGGACGAAGAAGACGTTACTGGCACCTGCTCGAGGCAATCGACGAACAACAGGGTAGTGATGATCGTGATTTAATGAATCACCGAGGCATAGATCTCCAAGCCTGCTCAGATTGGGTCTGGGCCTCCTCCACCCAGATTCCCCATCTTCCAGTATGTAGGCATTACACCCACCAACTGCCCAGGCGCCGTGTAATCCCATCAGCGGCCAAGACCCAGAGACTATAAAACCCAGATTCTGGAAGAGAACAGCCCAATCTCCTGCCTCCACACCTGGCTGTCCTAACCAGGGCCCCTTGGAGGAGAGTGGGTTGAGTCTCCCTCCCCACCCCGAGCAGAGCCCCGGCAGCTGAAGACCTCCGGTTCCAGCCACAGCTGTGCTCAATACCACTCTCCACACGTTTGGATGAGCCTCATGCATGAAGGAACTGGCAGAGAAACCCAGGTGTGCGGGACCCGGGGCATAGATCTCCAAGCATACTTATTATCTAATTATTATCTTATTATCTAATTATTACTCTGGAGAACCTGGCAAGCTACCAAAAGTATTCTGCTCACACGGCAGAGTCTGGCAAACTCCCCATGGCGTATTATACCAAAAACCAGTAACAATGATGGGTCTCATTCTCCTGACCCTGAAAGAGCCTTAAATGTGGCACTTTCTAAAATCTCAGGGTTAGGACAAAGGAGACATTACTGGTGCCTGCTCGAGGAAGTCGATGAACAACAGCATGACAGTGATACAGTGAATCGACCATGAGATAGTTATAGACTTACAAATTTTGTGATAACATTTCAGTCATACAGTGTTCAGTTGACCATCCTTACACCAGTGCGATTCTCCACCACCAATGTTCCCAGTATCCCTCCTGCTTCAGACTCTGTCAGTTGCCTAAAAATAACTCATGGAGTTTCCTCAGCACGAGGTCTGGGAGCCTGGTCTTACTGCTCAGACTCACACCTTTTACATTGTACAACCTGAGCACTGCAGGTGTGGCCCAACTCAAACCCCAAATGCAGAGAATGTAGAGAGAGACTGTGTCATATAAGTGTATCCCCTATTTCCATAAAAAACAGAGGGTTGAAACCAATCAAAGGGGCCAGAATATGTACTAAAATTTGACTTTTATAAAAGTCAGCATTAAGGGTCAAAAGTGATCAACAAACCCTGAAAATTCACAAAATTTGACTAAATTAAAGACAGATGCACAAAAAGTCAGGCCATGTGAGGATTGGGGTTGAGTGAGTCTCCCCCTCACATTCACGGTGACTGAAATGTGGTACCCGGGTTCTCCTGAGCTCAGTGAGAGCCCTTGGAGCCAAATAGGAGAGACAGACAAGAAGCCGTACTTGTCTCCCATCACTGCACTGTGGGTCAGGGTTTCTAACCTCCACCAAAGACCCCAAGACTCCTGTCAGATTTATACCCTAAAACTACGTTCCAGTGTGTAACTCGAGCAGACAAGATGATCTCTTGTCTATAGGAAAACAAAACATAGCCCCCATCCTGACAAGACATGAAGGAACAAGATGAGTTTGCAATTATATGAGCAAATTGGAGGAACCAATTTCCTTTACTTCAAGATATATACACTTTCCCGTACCCTGTAGGGAGCCAGTCCCGGTGCTGCAGGAGAAGTGCAGGGGCCAGCCAGGAGTTAGAGACAGCATGGAGATGAGGAGTTGGCACACACGGGTAATTGGGAATCTTGGGGAAAACTATTTGCACAACAGTTCAGAGTACATGGCTGAAGTTCTTTATACCAATTCAGTATTATCACAATCTTCTTAAAGCGGGGTGGAGCACTGAGGCGATTGATCTACTCTCTAGTGTACAAAGCAAAAGACTCTGTAGCTCTGTACAGGGGGTCCTGTCCCAGCGCAGCTGGAGGCCCAGGATCCTGAATCCTCACATCCCTGCCCTCACCTGTTCTGTCTCCCATGCTGCACCCAAACCAGAAGTTTCCAGGGAGGCTGGACCCCAAAGCTCAGGAAGGACCGGAGTGAACGGGAGATGCACGATGATGGAAACAGTTCCTAAAGCCACTTCATCTAAACCCACTGGAAACATTCTTAAATTGGTGAAAACCTGTTTTCAACCACCAACTTTAACTCAGGTTTTGCTCACATTTTTGGCTTTATTTTCTGCATAATTAAATAAAACTTATTTTTTCAATCTTTCTTGACTCATTTATGTGTGTTTCATTCTTACGTTATAGACTATTTAAAAATCCTGGCTCATAATTAATAAGTTAGTAAAAACAATGAAAGAAATGAATTAAAAATGAATAAAGTCCCAAATCATTTATTTTTGTATTTCTCAGTATTAGATACTCTTAGCTTGTGCAGAAACCCTTTTACAATTTTGTTCTTAACAGCACTTGGGCAGGCGGAATGGGATGGCCTCATTTTTGTACATGAGTGTCCCAAGTTAATTTTCCAGTGCCACTGGCATGATACCCTGAGTACTACAGGGAGGACCAGCATATAGAAAGGAAGTAAACACGGAATACTCTCAGGTATGGCCCCCAAACTGCCACGCCGTCAACAGTGTCGCCCGCGTAGCAACATGTTACGGGGGAACCTGGGCAGGCCTCAGGTTCCTGGGAATGGGAGGTTCGCAACCCACGGGTCTATGCCTCCGGCAGCCCCCCTTGTTTGCCTGGGCCTAGCAAGCACCCATGATGCTTCTGGTATGCGGTTCTCTAGCCTCCCAAATGAAGCTTTTAATATTTGCCTGCCAGTCGTACTTTTAGCTTAAGTATCGACTACTGGAGAAAACATAATCACTAACCACAGGAATGTAGGGAAATAAGTTCATGGTTTTAGGACAATAGGAATATAGGAATATAAGACTAGGTTAAGACTTATAAGAAGAGGTGCTGTAGTTTCAGTTTAAATTACTTTATTGTCAGTTACCTTAGCTCATGGAAAAGAGGTTTTAAATAAAGCCAGAGTTCATTTTGAAGCTAGACAAAAGCAGAGCCAGTCAAGATCACTGAAAGTTATCTTTAGAAGAGTGCCAGCCTCAGCTTACAATGCAGTCATTAATGAACAAACAGCAGGCCTACGTGTGGGAGAGAAGGGATGTTGAAAGACCCCTATGCCCTCTTTTGCAAACATCAAACCCCTGCACGTACACTGCAGACATCGGCCCCTGCACGTGCACCCCGTAATTCATTACTGTGACAATGCTAAACACAGTTTGGTAACCTAATGACCTTCCCTGTCTCTTTAATGTACTGACCTGGTTACAAAAATAAAGCAGAACTTGTATTGGGAAAGATAAGGATAAAAGAACTCTGTAAATTGGATTGTGGTTAAACACCGTTGAACATGAAAAGCCTATGTAAAGATTTATGAGCAGATGCCTTGTCTTAATGTAAAGCAGACCCTGTACCGTTTTTGGGAACTTAATGAAGAGACTGATGTAATGTCTGATAAGGACCCCTGGTTCTTTGTTCTGTAACTGTATAAAAAGAGGAACTCTGGGTTCAATAAACTCGCAGCAGCACTCAGCCTCTCTTGTGTTGGTGTCTGTCTGTCCATCGCGCCGAATCTCCTGCTTTCCTGCGGACCTTCTCCCCTGTTTTCCCGTCAGCCTGGTGGTCTTCGACCGAGCCAGTCTGCGGCACCAAACCAAAGAAAATATCTATTGTCTGTATTTGGATAATAGCAGGTTTTCATTTTGATTAGATACTCATCATTTTAATCCCAGTTTAGCCTTGTGGTATTTTGGATGATTGTGTGACTTCTAGTAAAACATGCTTTCAATCTTTGCCTTTACTACTGACATTGAACATATAAAACTGTTTCAGTTCTCTAAGTGAAGAGGACTGAATAATGCATTTGTGATGTTGAAGAGGTGTCTTTGGAAGGTCACCAATACAGGAATGCTGCCCAGTGGGGTAACCACGTGACCAGAGGGATGAATGTAGATTCTAAACTCCAAGCTTTCTCTGTCTTGGGAGAGAAGACTTGAAATTGAGGTTGATCCAAAATGAGAAGTTCATGACGAGTCATATCTGCTATGGTCTCCATATGGAGACTCAGTGTAAGGAGGTTACCTAGGCTCTGGAGTGTGGCATATCTGGGGGTTCTGGGAGAATGGGGGCCTCAGGGAGAGCATCAATGCTCTGGGTCCTGCCTCTTGTCTCACTGTGAAGGGGTCAGCACTTCCCGTGTCACAGCGCCTGGTCTCTCCTCTACAAGGGCTGAGGGGTGGAGAGGGAATGTGAAAACCTGAATGCCCATTTGTGAGTGGGTGAGGCACGGGAGTTCGGCCAATCCCAGAGAGCAGGACTCTCAGGTGTAGGGTGGCCAGGTAGAGGCTAACTGGTGCAGGTCAGAGGGTAGAGGTCAGTGGGCACAGAGTGTGTGCATGAGAGCAGAAGGAAGGAACGAGCACACAGCTGAGTGGACACCACAGTTTCTATTTCCGATGAAGCGACACTTACCATAAGACCATGATAATACCTACAGGGTCATTTTAATTTCTACAAGAGAATAATGTGCCACTCAGGCCCCAGGGACTTCATGGTTCCACCAGTGAAAACTTACAACATGAGAAAGAGTGAGACAAACTCCTACCCGCCCACAGTGGGGATGGAGGAATCACAGCCACAACCCACAGGACAAGGTGCCCATGGGGGTCATGTGAGACTGAGGGAAAGGTCAGGCTTGATCCCCACAGAAACATGATTCATCTGGTCATGAGCAACGTTTCCTCAGGAGAGAGTCCTCAGAGATTCCTGGGGGTCTATGGCCCTGAAGTTCACCCTGCTTCCTCTTGTAGGTGGTTTGTGTCTGGGCCCCCATGGCCTTCTTCTCACTGTGCATCTCTCACAGTAGTACAGAACTGTGTCCTCCTCCCTCAGGTTGCTCATTTGCAGAGAGAGTGTGTTCTTGCTGTTGTCTCTAGAGATGGTGAATCGGCCCTTCACAGAGACCACATAGTATGTACTACCACCATACTATTGTATAAGACCCACTTTAGGCCCTTTCCTGGAACCTGGCAGACTTAGTACATTTAATAGCTGCCAGCATTGAATCCAGAGGCTGCACAGGAGAGTCTCAGGGCCCTCCCCGGGCTGCATCAAGTGTTCCCCAGACTCTACCAGCTGTTCCTCACACTGGACCCCTGAGAAAAGAAAGACATCCTAGTATGGAAACTCTCCTCACACAGAGGATCTTCCACCCCCATCTCTACCATGCTCCATGTCTCTGTTGCCATTGAGTTACCTCCTAAGAAATCCACCAAGAGAAGCCAGCTCAGTCCACACACCGTGTTGCTTCTGGTGAGTAAGGATGGAGCCCCTGAGAACCCCTGAACTGACTCCTCTCCCGGAGCTGGACTGGGATATTTTTATCACTGTGGAGAGATATTTGCATGTACTCCTCTATAAAAAGTCATCTTTGAACTGGTAGAGAGAAGGGAGGACTCCAGAGCAGGTTAGGGGTTCTGTGGTGCCAGCAACCAGGATAATCACTTAATCACTTAATCCCCGTTATTCATCGATTTATTCGAGCGGGTGCCAGTAACGTCTCCATTCATCCCGGTTGCGTGCTAGCGTAGCCCAATGGTATCTGTTAGTTTTAGGAACATGTAGAGCCTCAAAGCGATCATTTAGGGTCTTGACGAAGAAGTCTGACCATCTTATAGGTGGGCGTCCACGTGATCTTTTGATGTCTAGTGGAATCCAATCAGTAATGGCTCTAGTCCAGCGGTTGTCTGTAAACCTCATTACGTGTCCAGCCCATCTGATTTTTGATGTCTTGGCAAATGAGACAGCGTCCCTGATTCTTGAGCGTTGACGAAGATCAGAACTCCGGATTCTATCTCTCATTTGAGTGAATCGTGATATTCCAAGCATAGTTCTTTCGATTCCTCTTTGAGAGACCCGAATAGTGTTCTCATCCTGTTTTCGTAGGGTCCAGGTCTCTGAGGCATATGTTAATGCAGGAAGAATAGTGGAATCAAAGAGATGTGCTCGTAGCTGGAGGCTCTTTGTCCTTTTAGTTATTTCTTCAATGCTCTTGAAGGCATTCCAAGCCGCTCTCTTCCTCCTGTGCAACTCAGGTGCCAGGTCATTCATCATGTTGATTTCTCGACCTAGGTATATATAACTGTTGCATTCGGAGATGGTGGTTCCGTTGAGAGCGAATGGAGCGTCAGGAACAAGGCTGTTTCTCATAAACATTGTCTTCGCAAGATTCAACTGTAGTCCGACCTTTCCACATTCACGGTCAAAGTCGTTCAGCATTTGTGCCGCTTGGTTGATGTTTGGTGTTATTAGAACGATGTCATCAGCAAAGCAGAGGTGGTGTAGTTGCCGACCATCTATCTTCACTCCCATGTTTTCCCATTCCAGCCGTCGCATGATGTTCTCAAGGGTGGCACTGAAGAGTTTTGGTGAAATGGTATCACCCTGCCGAACCCCTCTCTTGATATGGATAATTACTTCTTTGTAGAATGGTGAGATCTTGGTAGTGAATCGCAATAGAGCTCACGAAGGATCCTGATGTATTGAGTTGTACGCCCTGATTGGCTAGGGCATCTATGACCGCTTCCGTCTCAACAGAATCAAAGGCCTTCTTTAAATCAATGAACGTTAGACAGAGTGGCATCTTGAACTCCCGAGATACCTCAATGAGCTTGGTTACTGTGTGGATATGGTCGATGGTACTGAATCCTTTTCGGAATCCAGCTTGTTCACATGGTTGTCCTTCATCTAGTGTTCTGCTAATCCTATTCAGGATGACTCGAGTGAATAGTTTGTAGATGACAGACAATAGGCAGATTGGGTGATAGTTGCCAATGTCGTGGATGTCTCCTTTCTTGTATAGTAGTACAGTCTTGCTGGTTTTCCATTGGGATGGAACCTTGCATTCAGACAGGTAGCGTGTGAAGAGTCGAGCCAATGTATTGATGAGTACTGATGGTAAGTTCTTCAGGTGTTCAGGTCTGATCTTGTCTGGGCCAGGTGCTCTTTGTTTCTTTACAGACGAGATGGCATGTTGGATTTCGGAAGGGAGAACATTGGGAACGACATATCCATCATGTGGTATGTGGTATGTGGGCAAGTGGATGTGGCTATTAAAGAGATCTGAGTAGAAGTCATGAATAATCTTCTCCATTGCCCTTCTGGAAGATGTGATAGATCCATCATGATGTCGGAGGGCAGTCATCTTGGTTTTGTAGTTGGTGAAGGACAGGCGGGCATTACGAATGTTTTTTCCAGCTTCTGCTGCATCTACCAGTACTGCTGCTCTCCTGTTTTTGAGGTCATCCTTGATGGCTTCTCTGCACTGTTTTGCCAGTTCGGACGTTTGCTTGTGGTTGCCTGAGGCACGTGCCAAGCCACGTTGGCGAATAAGTTCAAGAGTGTTCGAAGAAAGATGGTTTTTTTGTGGTTATCTCTCTCTTGGCATTCCTTGCACAATCATGGAGGTGCTGAATCATTCGATCGTATTCCTCATCAATGTTGTCAATGACGGCATCTTCCCATGTTGCCGCAACAGAGCCAAAGAGTTCCCAGTTGGTGGTTGTTCTGGGAGTCCTCTTCTTAAACCTTGCATTCTTTTCTCCTCGTTCTGTGAGGTAGAATTTTGCACGAAGAAGACGGTGGTCTGATCCCGTTTGGAATTTTGGGACAACAGCAACATCGGTTAGGCAAAACCGCCGATTGAATATGATGTGGTCTATTTCATTGTGGAACCGTCCATCGGGAGACTCCCATGTCCAACGTTTAGATTCAGCCTTTTGGAATTGTGAGTTACCATGGAAGGTTTTGGTTGACATGATGAACTCAGACAGTCTGTCACCCTGTTCGTTCCATTCCAGGCCATGGGTTCCAATGTGGAGTTCATCGACTGATCTTCTTGGTCCTATCTTGGCATTAAAATCACCGACAATGATCTTGTAGAAGGTGTGATCTTCTTTATGGAATTTCTCCAGCTCCATGTAGAATTTCTCAGTTTCTCTTTCACCATAACTGGATGTTGGTGCATAGACAACAATGATAGAAACTGCCGGTAGTGAGCCACATTTATTCAAGTGTAATCGTCCGATTCGGGTTGTTAGGCATTCAAATGAATCAATGCTCGTGACTAAGTTTGTGTTGACAAGGATACCGACACCACCGACGCCTCTTTTATCACATGTTCCAAGGAACAGTTCTTTTCCAGTGTCGAAAACAGCATGATGGAATTGATGTCTTCTCGTTTCGGTCAGACCAATGATGTTGTACTTGATCTTTCGTGCTTGTACCATAAGGTCTTCAATGGATGCAGCAGATGCCAGGGTACGAGCATTAAAAGTACAGACAATCATTTTTGTTTTTCTGCGTTTTGGTAGCCTATGTCTGCCTTGGTGTTTTATCAGCCTCTCCTTCCATATTCTTCTCGACTCTGCATATTCAGGATTAGGGAAATGAGATCCATTTATTACTGGATTTGGCATATCAATTTGGTCTATTTGGCATAGAACACGGATAGCTTGCCAGGCTCTGCCGTGCGGGTTGGATATTTAAGGATATTTAAGGTACCCTGAAAATTTAGAGAAAAGTAAATGAATAGTCGCGCAGCCGCAGGCCGCGCGCTCCCGGAAGCTTGTTGTGATAATCTCTGGATCCTGGCCTTTGTTGGGGTTACACGGCAGTTGGAGGGTGTAACTGTCTAGTTACTGACAGGTCCAGTCCCAAACCGTGCAGGCTTGGAGATCTCAGCCCCGGGTCCCACACACCTGGGTTCCTCTGCCAGTTTTGTTATGTCTGAGGCTTATCCAAGTGTGTGGAGAGTGGCCCCAGTAAGGCCTTGGTTGGGGCCTGCAGGTCTTCAGCTGTTGGGCCCTGGCGAGGATAGTCAGACACAGGGTAGGAGACTCTGCCTTGTGCTCTCCCGGGAGCTTGTTGTGATAATCTCTGGATCCTGGCCTTTGTTGGGGTTACACGGCAGTTGGAGGGTGTAACTGTCTAGCTACTGACAGGTCCAGTCCCAAACCGTGCAGGCTTGGAGATCTCAGCCCCGGGTCCCACACACCTGGGTTCCTCTGCCAGTTTTGTTATGTCTGAGGCTTATCCAAGTGTGTGGAGAGTGGCCCCAGTAAGGCCTTGGTTGGGGCCTGCAGGTCTTCAGCTGTTGGGCCCTGGCGAGGATAGTCAGACACAGGGTAGGAGACTCTGTCTTGTGCTCTCCCGGGAGCTTGTGATAATATTTAGAAAAAATATGCATTTTTCCAGTATGCATTATTACATGGCAACCAATTAATTGATGTTCTTTAATATTTATTTTATGTAAATCCTGCAATATGTACAGTATTACTTCTATTTCATAATATAATAGGACACAAAAAAGCTTAAATGGTTTGTGCAATATACTCAAAATACATTTTAAGAGTTGTTCCCACCACCTAGACAAAAGAAATCCTCTGAGTCTCTCACAGTTATCAATGTTTTGGGAACCAAGTGTTAATATAGAATCAGGAGAAAGGCAGCATGGCCTGGTAACAGGCCCTGATAACTGTAATCTCATTGAGGCAGGCTCCTGTGTCTGCTCATCTCTGCTCTTTCTCCCAGAGAAACATCTCAGTAGTTAAAGGTATTTATTTCCATGTCCTAAGGCCCTCGAATGTGTAAGAGCTTAACTCAGACATACCAAGTTAGAAAAATCACCTAAGAATGTCGTCTCCTGACGATTTCTGATTCTAAGCAGTAACTCTCAATGTGATGGGCATTTGGAGCTCTCAGTCCTCTAGGGAGTTAGTCCCCTGAGCAACACCTTTTCTCTCTTCAGTCTGTCTGTCTGTTTATACTCACAGCATCCCACAGTTGACCCCTGTTCACCAGGATCGTCCCTGTAACTAGAGATGCAGAGGCAGTAGAGGGGGAAGTTTCCTCCCCTGCATGTGGTTATTCAGTTTGATTTCCTTCCCTTCAGATGGTTTCCCATGGCCCCACTAAGAGTGATCTCTGAGCACAGAGTCAGAAGTATACCAAGAAAGTCAGAAATAACACAACTAAATCAGCAGGAACTGATAGTACAATGGCAGGGCACTTGCCTTGCATATGGCTGACCCAAGTTTGATCCCCTATATTCCATGAGGTCTCTGATCACCTTTAACAGTAATTCTCGAATACAGAACCAGGATGAACCTCTGGGGATCACCGGGTCTAGCCCCAAAACTAAAACCAAATGAACAATAAACCCAAACCAGAAAAGTAAATAAAATATGGGCTAGATAACTGTCAAGAACTTTTTCCTTGTAATGAGAACAAGATGTCTTTATTGTGTGAGTACCTGGAGTATGTTAGAGACCGTGGTGCATGACAGTGCATGTACTGTGACTTCACATTAATTTTGGGTCTGTCTCTCTTCTTGCCATGTAAGCATTTGATTAGCAATAAAATTCACAACCGCCCATGACCTAAACAGAATACTGATTATAGATCATTAATGTTTTATGAGCACTCACATATATGGACACCCGTGCAGTGATCATCACACCCAAAACAGTGGATGAGCCTCTTACACCAGTGTTTCCCTTTAGCCCATGGTATTCCTTCCCCTATGTCTCAACCCTCCCTCATGCTCTCTGCAGTGCTTCCTGTTTGTGTAAGTGTGTGTAGGGTGTGATGACAGAGACTCACTCTCAATAGCCTTCCATTCTGGGGATATATTATGGGTTTTTACTTATGACTAAAGATGTCTTGGGTTACTCTAAGTCCTGGACCTTTAGAACAGGTCAAATGAGGTTTCTAAAAGGAGGGAGAAAAATGAGGAAAAGTTGTTCTACATCTTACATGAATATCAAAGAGAAAGCTATACAAAGAACAACAAACAGGAAAGTACTGATTAATACTCACCCTGCAAGGCATTGGAGTGCTGGGGGCCTGGTGGGGAGAGTGTGGGGGACAGGGAGGACAGATCACAGGGAGGGGGTTGGGAGTGTGAGGGTGTCACTGAGAATGGAACTGCTCTGGGAGTGATGGGGAGGGGTCCCAGCAAAGACGCTAGAACTAGGCATGAATGGTTAGTGGTGGGGGCTGAGTGTCTCTGTGTTGTGACAGAATATCGGCCCATGTGGGTTTCTAGCACATGTTGACCCTCTTCCCCTGGTGGGGCTGAGACCTTTTCCAGGTGGCTCCCGAGTGCCCTCTGGTGGTCAAAGTCGCCCCTGCAACTGCTCCAGTGTCCCCAGCAGGAGTTGGTGTCTGGGCTCCCCTGACTGACCCACAATCTCCTGCACAGTCACACCTCCAGGTTCAATCTGCTCTGTCCTGTATATAGCTCAGCACCCAGAAGATGACCGTCATCCTCAGGACCCTGTTATTGGGGATCATTATTGAGGAATGGCTGTTCCTCGCCAGGGCTCCGGCAGCCGAAGACCTCCAGGACCAGCCACCACCATGCTGAGACCACTCTCCGCACACCTGAAGGTACTGGCAGAGGGACAAATCCACACGGATTCCGGGGCCGAGATCTCCCAGCCTACTCGGATCTCCCAGCCTACTCCCAGCATCCTCCATCCAGATCCTCCAAATTCCAGTAGGCGGGGGTCACACCCACCACCTGGCCCCCTGGCGCCGTGTAATCCCATCAATGGCCAAGACTCAGAGACTATAAAATCCAGCTCCCGGAACTGCGCGGCCGCAAATGCGGCCGCGCGACATCTTATCAAGACATCTTTTATGACATCTTATTATCTCATTCCTCCTACTTTGGACAAACTTGCAGGCTATTTAATGTAGCCCGCCCACAGGGCAGAGTCTGGCAAACTCCCCATGGCATACCAAATATGCCAAATACCAGTAACAATGATGGGTCTCATTCTCCTAAAGAGCCTTGAATAATCTCAAGGTTAGGATGAAAGAGACGTTACTGGGGCCTGCTTGAGGCAATCGACGAATAACAGGATGATGAAATGAAATGAAAATTGAGGAATTCCAGCCCCATCAGTTGCCTGAAAATAGCTCGTTTAGAGTCCTTAGCACACAAACTATTGGGCCTGGAACCTGGTCTTAGTGCTCAGACTCACACATTTTATACGGGTACTAGTGTGCTAGCCCTGATTAATTCCAGGCGTGGCCCTTCACCCCCTCCCAAATGCTTGGAACCTAGACACAGACTGTGTCATATACATAAACCCCCTAATTCCATGGAGAACCAGAGGATTGAGTTCGATCTACGGGGACAGAAAATATGCTCTGAAATTTGTTGTTGAAAAAGGCAGCATTAAGAATCAAAAATGACCTACATACTCAGCATGTTCTACAAAATTCTGCTAAGATAGACACAGAGACACACAAACACCAACTCAGTCAACGTGAGGATTGAGATGGATGATGTCACACCTCTGGTACCAAGTGACTATAGGATTCACACACACTCTCGTATATAAGCACGTGACTCACTGTGTCTGTACCCAGGTGTCCTGTCCCAGAGCTACTGCAGGTCCAGGACAGTGAATCCCCACAGACCCGACCCACATGTGCTATCTCTGTACTCTTCAAAGTCAGCAGTTTCCAGGGAGCTGGGCTCCCAGTCCTCAGCAAAGATGCTGGAGTGCCTGGGGAATGTTGGGAATATTTCCTAAAGCTGCTGCACCAAGACCAACAGGATACTTCCTTAAACTTAGGAAAGCTTGTTTTCAATAACCAAGGAACTGTAGATTAACAAGTTTTGTTTAATTTTCATCGTATTATATTAGGCATATTTTATTTCCTTAACCTTCTTGACTCATGTTGTTTGTGTTTTACTCCTTCAGATGTAGAATACATAAAACATTCTAGTTGTATAATTAGTAATGTATTAGAAACAGCAAAAGACATAAATTATAAAGGAAAAAAACCAGGAACAATCATTTTTATTTTATCATTGTTAGAAAAGTCTCATGTAACAGAAACTTTAAAATTTTGTTTTTCACAGAAACTTGGACAGAATAAAATGAATTGGAGCGTTTTTGCACACGTTAGTTTTCCCTTACCACTAGCATGACACCTGAGCACTACAGGGGAGACCAGGACACAGACAGGAAGTAAACACAGAATACTTCCAGGTATGACCCCAAAATTAAATAAAAAACAGATTACCCATATTTGGATAGTACAGTTTTTCATAAAGGCCCTCCCGTTGATCATCGATTTGCTCGAGCGGACCCAGTAAGGTCTCCATTGGAGACTTTGTTGTTACTGTGTCTGGCATATCGAATACGTCACGGGGAGCTTGCCAGGCTCTGCCGTGCAGGCAAAATACTCTCGGTAGCTTGCCGGGCTCTCCGAGAGGGGCGGAGGAATTGAACTCGGGTCGGCCATGTTGGCTGTGTGCAAGGCAAACGCCCTACCGCTCTGCTATCGCTCCAGCCCATAATGATTACATAATCATTATGTAATCATTATGTATCCATTAGTTTTATTCTAAACTAGCCATTTGCAATCATGACTGATAGTGTTGTTTCTAATCAGAAATATACCTTCAACATTACTCTTTATTATTGATATTGAACCTTTAAAACTCAGTTCACTAAGTGAAGAATTAATGGTGCACTTGTGATTTTAAAGAAGTGACTTTGTAAGTTTACCAGAAAAAGAATATTGCTTCGGGGGTTCAGCATGTGAGAGGAGAGAGGAAAGTAGATTATAATCCCAAATTTCTCTGTCTCGGGAGGACAGACCGCAAACTGAGGTTGATGCACAATGAGAAATTCAGTAAAAGTCACATCTGCAATGGTCTCCATATGGGGCCTCAGCATAAGGAAGGTCCCTGGGCTCTGAGGTGTGGTATATCGGGGGTACCAGGAGAGTGGGGGCTCAGGGAGAACAACAATGTTCTGGGTCCTGCCTCTTGTCTCACTGTGAAGGGGTCAGCAAAGTTCATGTCACAGGACCTGGTCTCTCCTCTACAAGAGGTGAGGGGCAGAGAGGGAATGGGGAAATATGAATGTGCATTTAGTGAGTGGGTGAGGGATGGGAGGTCAGCCCATCCCAGAGAGCAGGACTTTCAGGTGTGGGTGACAAAGTAGAGATTAACTGGGTGCAGGTAAGAGGGCACAGAGTGTGTGTGTGTGTGAGAGCAGAAGGAAGTTGCCAGAACACAGCTGAGTGGACTCCAGGATTTCACTTCCTGATAAAGTAACCCTTACCATGAGACCACGATAATCTCTGTAGGGTCAGAGGTTAATTTTGACAAGAGAATCATATGCCCCGCAAGCCCCAGAAAAGTCATGGTTCCACTAGTGAAAACTTAGATGAGAAAGAGTGAGGCAAACTCCTTCCCACCCACAGAGGGGATAGAGAACTCAGAGCCAAAACCCACAGAACAAGGTGCCCTTGGAGTCATCTGAGAGCTGAGTGGCAGGTTAGGCCCGATCTCCTCAGAAACATGATTCATCTGGTCATGAGCAACGTTTCCTCAAGGAAGAGTCCTCAGAGCCTCCTGGGGGCTTTCACCCCTGAAGCTCACCCTGATTCCTCCTGCAGGTGGTTTGTGTCTGGGCCCACAGGGCCTTCCTCTCACTGTAACTCTCGCACAGTAGTACAGGGCCGTGTCGTCCTTCCTCAGGGGGCTCATTTGCAGAGAGAGTGTGTTCTTGTTGTTGTCTCTGGAGATGGTGAATCGGCCCTTCACAGAGTCGGCATAGTATGTACTACCACCAGCACTAATGTATGAGACCCACTCTAGGCCCTTCCCTGGAGCCTGGCAGACCCAGCTCATATAAGAGCTGCCAACATTGAATCCAGAGGCTGCACAGGAGACTGTCAGGGACTCTCCGGGCTGCACCAAGTCTCCCCCAGACTCTACCAGCTGCACCTCACACTGGACCCCTGCAAACACAAAGACATCCTGTCAGAAAACTCTCCTCACACAGAGGATCTGCCTCTCCCATCTCTACCATGCTCCGTGTCTTTGTCACCTGTGAGTTACCTCCTTACACAGCCACCAGGAGAAGCCAGCTCAGTCCACACACCATGTTGGTTCTGTGTGAATCAGGATGGAGCCCCTGGGAACCCCTGAACTGATTCCTCTCCTGGAACTGAGGCTGGCTTGGCCTGTTTTCATCATAGCATGGAAAGGACAATTTGCATATTCTCCTCCTACATAAGTTCTATTTGAACCTAAAGAGTAAGAGAAGGACTCCAGAGTAAGTGTCAGGCTCCGGGGGTGACTTGTGACCTGGAAAAGATTCTGTCATGCAATTATTATATGACAACAAATTTAATTTGAGATATTTTGTCCTTATTTTTGATGACTATCATGTAATATCTATAGTCATACTTCTGTTTTATGCACCATTTGTAACTTAAAAACTTAAATACTTTATACCATAATCTCATAACACATTGTAATAGTTGGTCCCATTATTGAGACAAAAGTAATACACTGAATGACACCAAGTTATGAATGAGTTGGGAACCCAGAATTGAAACAAAATAAGTAGTAAGGCAGAAAGGCCAGACAGCATAGCCCTGATATCTGGGAAACCTGAGGCAGGATCCTGTGTCTGCTCTGTCTCTGCTGTTTCTCCCAGAGGAAACATCTCTGAAGTTAAAGATGTTTGTACTGATATCAAAGGCCCTCGGATGTGTAAAAGCTTACCTCAGATAGACTAAGTCAGGCATCTGATCTAAGAATGTCGTTCTTCTGATGATTCCTGGTTCTAAGTGAAAACTCTCACTGGGCATTAGGAGCTAAGAATGTCGTTCTTCTGATGATTCCTAGTTCTAAGTGAAAACTCTCACTGGGGCATTAGGAGCTCTCGGTCCACAAGCTTGTTTGTCCCTTGACTCCCCACTCCTTGTCTCTTAAGTCTCTCTTTAAAATACTCACAGCATCCCTGGTTTGTCCCTGTTCATCAGGATTGGTCCCCAGTAACAAGAGATGTAGAGGCAGCAGAGGTGTTAGCTTCTTCCCTTGCATTGGGTGATCAAGGTTCATTCCTTGCACTTCGTATGTTTTCCCATGCCCCACCAGGCTTGATTCCTGAATACAAAGCCAGCAGTATAACCGGAGTGGCACAACAACGAATCCAAACCAACAGAGATTGAAGGATAGCACAGTGGTGGGGCACTTGCCTTGCACATGGCTGACCCAGATTTGAACTCTAGTATGCCATATGCTTCTCCCAGGAATTTCTAGAGTAATTGCTGAGTGCTGAGTCAGGAGTAATCCCAGAGAAATGCCAGATATATCCTCAAAACCAAACAAAAACAAATAATACCCAACGAAATATCGCTAGTGTCTGTCAAGAACTTCGTCCCTGTAATGAGTACAAATTGTATTCATTCTGAATTTTGCCTTTACCTGGAGGATGTTGGAGACTAGTGTGCATGGAGGTGCATGGGGTGTGACTCTTCACATCAGCCTGACCCCACGTCTCCTTCTTACCATGTCAATATTTGATTAGCAGTAGAAACCACAGGAGGCGATGCCCTGCACAGAATACTGATTATAGATCATTAATGTTTCATGAGCACTGGCATATATGGATACTTGTGCAGTGACCATCATACCCCAAACAGTGGATGAACCCCTCACCCAGTGTTTCCCCTTGGCCCATGGTATTCCTTCCGCTATGCCTCACCCCTCCCTCATGCTCTCTGCAGTGCTTCCTGTTTGTGTAAGTGTATGTAGGATGTGATGAAGGAGACTCACTCTGAAAAGCCTTCCACTCTAGGGATATATTATGGGATTTTACTCATTACTAAAGGAGTCTTGGACTACTCTCAGTCCTGGACCTTTAAACATAGGTCACAGGAGCTTTCTAGGAAGGAGAAAAATGAGGAAAAGCTGTTCTGTATCTTACATGAATGTCAAAGAGAAAGCTGTACAAATAATAACAAGCAGTAAAGTACCGATTTATACTCACCCTGCCAGGCGTTGGAGTCCCTGGGGCCTGGTGGGGGTGAGTATTGGGGACAGGGAGGACAGATCACAGAGAAGGGGTTGGGAGGGTGAGGGTGTCACTGAGAGTGGAGCTGCTCTGTGAGTAACGGGGAAGGGTCCTAGGAAAGATGCTGGAACTGGGCATGGATGAGAGTGGGTGGGGTCATGAATAGGAGTGGGTGGGGGTGATGGGGGCTGAGTGTCTCTGTGTTGAGACAGAATATTGGCCTATGTGGGTTTCTAGCACATGGTGACCCTCTTTGCCCCTGGTGGGGCTGAGGCCTTTCCCAGGTGGCTCCCGACTGCCCTCTGGTGGTGCCCTTGCAACCCCTCCCATGTCCCCCCAGGAATTGGTGTCTGGGCTCCCCTGACTGACCCACAGTCCCCTGAACAGTCACATCCCCACAGGTCACCTGCTCTCAGGCTGCTCCCCTGAAGGCAAGTCACAGGGTTCCTGGGTCTCTGCGGACAGTGAATCAGCCCCTCCCAGAGAGTCAGGGGTTGATTGTCCTGCTACAGTCCTGCTCTTTCCCGGGGCATTGTGACCAGGTCATCCAGGAGCTGCTGACTAGAGTCTGCACAGAGGAGACTTCGTCTCTGTATCTGTCTATGTTTCTGTCTCTTCCTCTCTCTCTCCTTTCTCTGTCTCTCTCTGTCTCTCTGTCTCTGTCTCTCTCTGTCTCTCTCTCTGTCTCTCTGTCTCTGTCTCTCTGTCTCTCTCTCTGTCTCTGTCTGTCTCTCTCTCTCTCTCTCTCTCTCTCTCCAGGTTAAGCCTTCAGTGATTATATCTTGCTAATTGAGATCGGAGTCTTCCACATTACATCCCACCCAATGTCCAACTGGCTGTGCTACTCCTGTTTTATCGAGTTGTAATGTTTTTGATATGTCGCTCCAGGAAATGCAGAGTTTTTAACAGGGTAACATCACTGTCCCTGTCACTGTCCTCCCCATTGTTCATTGATTTGCTCGAGCGGGCCCAGTAACATCTCCAGTGTGAGACTTGTTGTTATTGTGTTTGGCACATCGAATAAGTCACAGGGAGCTTGCCAGGCTTTGCCGTGCCAGCAAGATGAACCGAACCCGGCTCAGCCAATCTGGCTGCGTGCAAATCAAACAGCCTACCACTGTGCTATCGCTCCAGTGCACGGGGTACCATAGCTGAAGTTAAATCTTTAACTGGTGGTGGCTTTGGGGCATGTGCGTGTTGTTAAAAAAAAAAAAAGACAAAATAGCAGCATTTTCTGCACCATAGATGGTACTAGAGAATATCAGATTAAGTGAAATTTGTCAGAGGGAGAAGGACAAATTCAGACAATCTCATTCAACTGTGGTACACAGAGAACCGAACATCAGCGAGCATCAGCATGGGCAGGATGCAATAACGGCCCCTGCATCTAACCAGTCTAGGGGTCCCGAGAGAAGTCTGGTGGGGGCTTAGATCACTGGGAAAAAGAGACCGAGCACAGGGGCCACAGCAGAGTGTGGAGGTCTGTGGGGATTTGGTGCTGGGAGAAGCGCAGGGAGTTTGTGACTCACAAGTATCAACACTCAGACAACTGTCATCGTGTTTCCTGAGTGACAATGAAGGGTAGAGTGGGAGAAGTCTCTTCTTTCTGTATACAGGAATGATCTTTATTTGAAGAAAAATCAACCTCGCCTGACCTAGCAGGACAGACAGTCTCTAGTGGACTCTGAGACAAGAAGAGAAAAACGCTAATTTATATTAGAAGAGAAAGTAATAGCTAAAATGTATATACTTGTTTTTTTTAAGTTAGTAAAAATATAATAAAGAGGAAAATGGAATCCCCAAAAGAAGAAATATATGTAAAAAACAAATGAAAAGGAAAAAAAAAGAAAGTGACTTCTTACTAGCTCTTCTCCCTCTGTCCCAGTGACAGCCTTGGATCACCTGGAGCATAGCGACCCCTGGTGGTCACACGCACCGCTGCAGCTCCCCCATCTCCCTCTGCAGGTTTTTGTCTGTGCTCACAGGGATTTGCCCTCACTGTGTGTTTCTTTTGCACAATAATACATGGCTGTGTCCTCACTTACTGAGTTGCTCAGTTTTAGGTAAACTTGGTTCTTGGAGATGTCCCTGGAGATGCTGAGTCGGGACTGAAGACTTGGCTTATAGTATGTTCTTCCATCATAACCTATAGCACCAACCCAATCCAGACCGTTTCCAGGGGTCTGGCGGATCCAGTCCACATCATAGTCGCTTAGAGAGAATCCAGAGACCGAGCAGGTGAGGGACAGCGTCTGAGAGGGTGTCACCAGGCTTGGTCCCGACTCCTGCAGCTGTACCTGGGACAGGACACCTGGGACAGAGACCGACAGTGAGTCACTCGCTAAGAGACCCCATGCCCACCTTGGAACCTCTGTCCAAGGGATACTCACATCCAGTAGCTGCCACCAGAAATAGGAGGAACAAGCGCTGATGCACATTCCTGCCCACGGGGTCCATGATCTCAGATACTGTGTCAGGAGGAGAGGGATCCCAAGTGGGGTGAGTGTGAACGTGGTTTTAATCCTGGGTCCCAAATGCAGATTTGCATAGGGGAACCACTGTAGAGAAAGGAGGGGACCTAGGGGAGGCTTGGTGTGCTGCCTGTGTCTCAGAGCATTCAGGCCTGTCCCTGGGGCCCTGTGAGAGCCAGCCTCTTCCTCCAGCACAGGAAACGTGCTGAGGAGCTCTCAGGAAACAGGAATTTCTGAGGGGGAAACGGCAATTGGGGAGGAGAGTCCCCGTGTCTCAGGTCCCTGATGAGCAAACCCATCCCTCCCAGCTCCTCTATCCTGTAGTCAGGGCCCTTTCCCTCCATGTCCCTCAGTGGTGAGTCATGTTCTCCCACTGCACGTGGAAAACCTGGGACCAAATAGGCAGTGTAACTGTAACAGGAAATTCAGATTTGGGTCCGTCCAATCCATGGTTAATCAATTTTCACTCTATTTACTCTCTCATCTTCCATGAGCATTCTTTCCCCTGAAGCAGTGTCACTCCCTAATTTCAAGGTTGTTTTTAGGGTGGATTTTTTTCCCACTGTTAATGGTTTTGTATTGGGACAGGAAGATGCTTTTGCCTAGGTGACCTTTCTGGTGTGTTGGCCTGGACAACAGTACCTAAACCTGGCCAGTCCTATGTACAACTCAGTGTCCAAAAGATGATCATGATTCCCGGCCACAGAGGCAGGGTGGGATGGGGGGATGGGAAGTGGGAGGGATACTGGGATCAGTGGTGATGGAGAATGGGCACTGATAAAGGAATGTGTACTTGATCATTGTATAACTGAAGCCCAAGCACAAAAATTTGTAAGTCTACAACTGTACCTCATGGTGTTTCACTAATAAAAATAAATAAATACTCTTCATCTTTGTCCCCCTAGCTGTGCTGGTCTTTTCCCAAACCCAGGTCAGTTTATCTGCCAGTATTTGAACCCGGGACTTGGATTTGTCCCTGCAAGCTCCCCAGGTGTCCTCTAGGAGGTTGGGAGAAAAGCAGCTCTGAGTCTCTGCCTCTTCCTTTTTGTCCCCCAAGCTGTGCTGGTCTCCTCCCAAACCCAGGCACCCTTGGGGGCGTGTCCTTTTCAGAAATGGGCGTGACTTCTGTAGAAGTGGGCATGGTCTAATTTTAACCGTTTAGCCATACCAAGGAACCTAGTCCCCATACCTACACACCAACATGAAGAAACAATGCAAATCCCCAACACATGGGGAGGACAACAAAATGAATCCAGAAGCTTCTGTAGATGCTGCTCACCTACCGGACCTCTCTGACAAAGAATTCAGATATGAAGTAAATCAACTCAATGAAACAGATAGATATTCAGTAACATGACAAAAATCACGATCACGATCACGATCATTCTGTTGTTCGTCGATTTCCTCGAGCAGGCACCGGACACTACTCCTTCTTCCTAGCCCTGAGATTTTAAAAGAGCCATTTCAATGCACTTTCGGGATTAGAAGAATGAGACCCATCATTGTTACTGGTATTTGGCATATTGAATACAACACGGGAAGTTTGCCAGACTCTGCCATGTGGGCAGGATACTTTTGACAGCCTGCCAGGTTCTCCAAAGGGAGCTGGATTTTATAGTCTCTGCGTCTTGGCCATTGATGGGACCAACCTGGTGTTGGTGGCAACTGGTGGGTGTGACGCATACTTACTGGAAGATGAAAGGTCTAGGTGGAAAAGCCCCAGTCCGAGTAGTCTTGGAGACTTCAGCCCCAGGACCCGCATGCCTGGGATCCTCTGCCAGTTCTTTCATGCATGAGGCCCATCCGGACGTGTGGAGAGTGGTCCCAGCATGGCCATGGCTGGCTCCGGAGGTCCTCAGCTGCTGGGGCTCTGCTAGGGGCGGAGGGGAGGGAGAGAAACTCTACCCTCCCCCCTCCAAGGAACCCCAGTGAGGACAGCCAGGTGCGGGGGCAGAAGACAAAAATAAATAAATAAATAAATAAATATAAATATAAAAATAAATAAACCAAAAGATGATCATGAACCTCAGGGCCTATTCTTGGGGTTCATCACTGAAGAATCCCAACCCATGTTCAATGCTTAGGAAGACCAAGTAAGGGGTCCTCAGCACACAATCTATTGGGCCAGAGGTATGGTCTTTGCATAAAGACTCACACATGCTACAAATGTACAGTGTGCAAGCCCTGAGCAGTGAAATGTGAGGCCTTACCCTGCCCCCAAATGAATGGAACCTAGACACAGTCTGTGTCACATAAGTTTACCCCTAATTCCATGGAACACCAGAAGGTTCAATTAAATCTAAGGAACCAGAAACTGTGCTTTATAATTTGATGTTTTAAAAAGTCAGCATGGCCGACCCGAGTTCGATTCCTCCGCCCTTCTCAGAGAGCCCGGCAAGCTACCGAGAGTATCTCGCCCGCACAGCAGAGCCTGGCAAGCTCCCCATGACGTATTCGATATGCCAAACACAGTAACAACAAAGTCTCCAATGGAGACGTTACTGGGCTCGCTCGAGCAAATCGATGATCAACGGGAGGGCCTTTGACTTTACTTTTACTTTTAAAAAGTCAGCATTTGGGTATGGAGCAATAGCACAGCAGGTAGGGCATTTGCCTTGCATTCAGCTGAACTGGGTTTAATTCCCAGCATCCCATATGGTCTCCCAAGCAGCGCCAGAGTAATTCCTGAGTGCATGATCCAGGAATAACCCGGTGCCTCAGGAATTGCTGAGGGGGGAACAACAGCTGGGGAGGACAGTCCCCGTGTATCAGGTCCCTTAGAACCAAACCCAGCTCCCCCAGGGCCTCTACCCTGTAGACAGGCCCTTACCCCTCCATGTTCCTGTTCTCGAACTGTCTGTGGAAATTTTGGGTTTGAACAGCCAGGTTCATTGTTACAGTGAATTCTGAAAGAGCTGGGTCGAACCCAAAGTCAATAAAATTTTACAGTAGTGTCTTCTCACATTTATCTTGGATAAAAATTCCTTCTTCTGAAGCATATTTACCCTTAACTATTCAAAGTATTTTTAAGAATGGTCATTGTCACTGATGATGAACTTAATTGAAACAAGGAAGAGCCTCTGCTGCCCCGTGACCTGCCTGGTGTGGTTGGCCTGGTAACAGCACCTGATCCTGCTCTGCTCTGTCTATAACTCTGTGTCCATAGACCTGCATGAACCTCAGGACCCTGTACTGGGGTCATCAATGAGAAATCCTGTCCCTGTCTGGAGCATAGAAAGAGCTCATGAAGGACCTTCAGCACACAATCTATTTGGCAGGGAGCCTGGACTTAGTGTTCAGATTTACATATTTGACAAGGGTACAAGCACACAAGCCCTGAGCACTTCCAGGTGTGGTCCAATCACAGCACCCAAATGAATAGAGCCTAGACACAGGGTATGCCACTTATTGTACCTTCTATTTCCAGGAAGCACGAGAGGGTTGGATAAATCCAAGGAAACAGAAACATTTGGGCTGGAGCGATAGTACAGCGGGTAGGGTATTTGCCTTGCACACGGCCAATCCGGGTTTGATTCTCAGCATCCCATATGGTTTCTTGAGAACCTCCAGCAGTAAATTCTGAGTGCAGAGCCAGGATTAACCCTGTGCATCACCGTGTGTGACCCAAAAAAGAAAAACAAAGAAAAAATTCAGCATTAAGGGTCAAAAATCATCAATGTACCGAAATTATTCAAAAACTACAACTAAAATAAATACAAATGCTCCCAAAAGTCAGGCAGTGTGAGTATTTGAGGTGAGAGAGTCTCCCCTTCACAGCCACCGTAGCTCCAATGTGTCACTCGAGTTATCTTGAGTTCAGTGAGAGCGCTTGGAGGCAAATAAGAGATTGACAAGAAGCGTTACTTGTCTTTCCAACACTGCACTTTGGGTCGGGGTCTCAACCTCCACCAAAGACCCCAACACTCCTGTCAGATTCATACCTCAAAACTATGTTCCAGAGTGTGATTTGGAAAAGACAAGATGAACTCTTAGACATGAGGGAACAAGGTGTGTTTTAGTCATATGAGCAAATGGAACCAATTTCCTTTACTCGGCTCAGGGTCAGGTCATGCTTTCTCGTACCGTGTAGGGAGCCAGTCCAGATGGTGCTGAAGAAGTGCAGGGGTGAGTTTTGACATTTCTCAAAAAATTAGAAATTGAGCTCCCATTTTACCCAGCAACACCCCTCCTGGGAATATATCCCAGAGAGACAAAAAAGTATAGTTGAAATGACATCTGCACTTGTATGTTCATTGGTTCATTGCTGCATTGTTCACAATAGCCAAAATCTGGAAAAAACCTGAGTGCCCAAGAACAGATGACTGGCTAAAGAATCTTTGGTACATCTACACAACGGAATACTATGCAGTTGTTAGAAATTATGAAGTCATAACATTTGCAAACAAGTGGTTCTACATGGAAAGTATCATGCTAAGTGATATGAGTCAGAAAGAGAGGGACAGACATAGAAAGACTGTATTCATCTGGGGAATATAAATAGCCATAATGGGAGACGAACACGCAAGAATAGTTGAGATAAGTATCAGAAGGTCTGCTCCATGGCTTGGAAGGCGACAGCACATGCTGGGGGAAAAGGCAGCTCAGATAGAGAAGGGAACACTAAGCAAAAGATGTTTGGAGAACTCGCTTGGGATGTGAGATGTGTGCTGAAAGTAGACTATAGGCCAAACACGATGGCCACTCAAAACCTCTATTGCAAACCACAACACCCTAAAGGAAAGAGAGCAAAAGGAAATGCCCTGCCACAGAGGTGGGGCAGGGTGGGGGGGATGGGAGGGATACTGCATTCATTGGTGGTGGAGAATGGGCACTGGTGGAGGGATGGGTACTTGATCATTGTATAACTGAAACTGAAGCACGAATTTCTGTAAGTCTACAACTGTACCTCATGTTTCACTAATAAAAAAAATTAAAAAAAAGGATTTGATAGATTTCACTAGCAATGTCTTTCTTTAAGTATATTATCAGTTCTTTTATGTATTTCCCTGATCAGTCATTGGGTGCATATATGTTTCGAGTGTGGTTTTTTTATGTACATATCTCTTGATTATTATTAACATGAACTTTTCTGTTTCTGGTAACATTTTTCAGCCTGAAATCTATGCTACTGGACACTGGTATGAACACCCAGGTTATATTAAAGATATTCTTTGCTAAAAGAATTGTTCTCCAGCATTTGACTTTGAGTCTGTGTTTGCTCCAACTAGTTAAATTTGTTTCTTTTAGGCAGAAGAATGTTGCAGTCAATGTTTCAATTAATTTTGCCACCCTGTGTCTCTAAATTCGTGCAGTTAGTCAATTAACATTGAGAATTTTTAGTGTCATTGGGTTTTGTGCCATCTTTCTTTAGAGGATTATTGTGTTTTCTTGCCTTATAGTCATTCCTTGGGCTTTTCTTTCAATATTAATTTGAATTCTTGAAGTTTCTGAGCTATTGTTTGTCCATGAATTAGGGTATCTTTCTTTTGAATATGAATGAGAGTCTACTAGGTATTCTTGGTGAAGCTCCATTTTGCTAATTTTTTAAACTATATCTATCCATAGTCTTAGGACCCAGAGGATTCATTTGATAGCTCTGCTGTAAATCTGAGAACACTCCTTTGTATGTACTTTCCTTCTTTGATCTTGCTGTTCTTGGTATTGATCTCGATTTATGGTTCTGGTCCTTCTTATTAGGATATGTCTCAGAGTCTTTTGATTAGAATCTCTTTTAGCTGGTACACGCTTGACTTCTTGGATCTGAGTTCCTGTGATCTCCAGCTAGGAGAAGTTTTCAGCAATAATGTCCTTAACTGTTACTACTTCATTGCAGTTACCGCCTTATATTTCTGTGATTCTGAGGATTCTTATGTGTTCCTCTTAAAAATAATTATTTCTCTAGTTTGTCTTTGAATTATTTTTAGGTCTTTTACCAAGTTTTTTGTTGCATCGAGGTTTTCTCCATCCCACTTTTAAGGTCACTGAGACTGTTTTCTGCTGTTGTTACTCTACTATGGAGGGCACCAATTGAGTTTTTAACTTCATCTACTGAACTTTTTACTAATTCCATTTCTGTTTGTCATGTCAGCCTGGTTTTCCAGAAGGGAGATAAATTTGTTTTTTCTACTCTGTCCACCTTGTGGATGTAAGTAGGTCATCTGAAAGCATCGAGTGACGTGACTACACAATGCATAACTTTCTTAAGTATTAGTGTTCCACAAATATTTCTTAATGCAGAAGAAGACATCACAGGTAGAGGAAAAGGAAGAGTTCTGAACATTGTTGAGACCACATGACAGAAAACCCAGGATGGGATCTGAAGGGCTGACTGGAAAGGGGCTCTTGTACCCTGACCCAGACCCTACCTGCCTCATGTTGCCCAAAGGTTCAGCTCCCTACCAGGGCCTAAACTCTCCTGCTAATTTCCCAGACTTGGGATACCCTTTGTTCACACTCATATGTCAACTCATAAGCAGCAGTCAAGCCTCCTGTCCCATGGCAGACCAGACACAGCCATGGAGATGATCCACCCAAGCTGCCAATATGGGCCCTACCTCTATGACACAATGGAACCTCAGTGCCAGCCAGCCTGGTGAACAGAGCCTGTGCTCACAGGGACAGGCACAAGAGATTTGAGGAGATCCTGAGTCTGCACCTCACTCAACCGACCTCCCCCTCCCCAACAGGGAGCTGGTTGAGGAGCAGTGGGATGAATCCTCACACAATGCCCAGGGAACTCTGTGGCACAGAAGCTGAGGGTTTTGAATGCTGTGACACATTCCTACAGCTCACACAATTTTTTCTGTCTGAAGTGGGAGTGCCCAATAATTGGTGCATCTGATTGGGGTGAGGACAGTGCAATGAGGGCGACAGAAAGTGGAGCAGGGAGACATTTGCAGGAAAGACATCTTTTCTTGTTCTGAGAACAAGGGGCCTGAACCAGGAGGGTGACCAGTGACAAGATGTCCAGGCCCAGGCCCTGCTCTTGTGTGTTTTGGAAACCCTAGCAGAGAACTCCCCATGCAGGCATAGGGGCGGAGAAAGAACATAGAGCAGCCGGGTCTTCCGCAGGGTGGAGGAAAGCACATGGGGAGACGGCGCCTTGGCTGAGCCCCAGTGCCCAGCACCCACACAACGGTCCCTCGGAGAAGCTCCAGGGGCCAAGGGAGAGGAGGGAGGGAAGGGCACAAGGACGAGTGTGGGAGAGAGAGAGAGAGAGAGAGAGAGAGAGAGAGAGAGAGAGAGACAGACAGACAGAGAAAGAGACAGAGACAGAGACAGAGACAGAGACAGAGACAGAGGGAAGAGAGAGGGAGATAGGGAGAGAGAGAGGGAGAGAAGGGGAGGGAGAGAGAGAGAGGGAGAGATGTAAAGGAGGGGCATAGAAGGGAAAAGCAGCCAGTAACTGGCACAGGAGCCCTGGAAGCTTCTGGAACCGCCACTCCTGCTGCTGGCCCTCAGGAGCTGTTTCCGGGTCAGGGGGCATAGGTCGGGCAGCCCAGCCCCTCCCCTCCCGCCCCCTCCTACCGACCCTCTCTGGCCTGGCGCCCCCGGGTAGCCTGAGTCGGGCGTGGCTACTACGGGTCAGCGGGAGCTGATGTCCGCTCGGGCCTGTCCCGGGGCTCCCTCTGTCCACGCAGTGCCGTGGGGCCACTTGGGCAGCACTGCCTGTGGCATCCCTCCACCCAGCCGAACCGGACCAGGAACCCTCGTCTGGATTAGGCTCATACCCGAGGTGCTCCCCGGGCCCTGACGCTCCAGGTCCTTCTCCCTAATGGTTACCTGAGCCCGTGTACCTCCGACCCAAAGGGACTGTCCTCGGGGGCGTCCGGCGGTCCCTGTCCTGCCTCCCCCCAGGCGTCCCGCGCATGGTGGTCCCCCCGACCTGTCCAAAGACCCCAGACTCTAAGCGCCGTGTGGGCTGTGCTGAGACGTATCCAGTGAGGGGGACGCTGCCCCGCCACTGCTGTGCTGACCAGGTCTCGTCATCAGGGAGGTCTGTCGGGTCCTTGAAGTGGGACTGAGTCCACACCCGCACAGAGACGCCAGCGGAGGGGACCAGGATGCCTCAGGGACCCTCTCAGCCTGCCAGAGTCCCCCTCAGCCCACAGGGTACCTGCTGCACCTGGGGGTGCTCCCCTATGAGGAGACATGGGACGTGGGCGTCCCCTGAGGGCCCTGGTCCCCTTAGGCTGGGACAGATACCTTCACCGAGAGCCGTTCTCAGTGGGAGGCAATTATATAGGCCTGTCCCAGGTGCGGGTTGTGGGGAGGGTCTCTGGGGTAGGTAGGAGGGTCGTACTTTTGTGACCTGTTCTCAGGGAACACATTTGTCTGTATTAACTCAGTGTACCTTGGTTGATGTTGATATTCATGAGGAGGAATCAGAGCTGAAGACCTGTCCCAATCTGAGGGAGATCAGGTGGGTGACGGCAGGGTCCAGTGCTCACCGAGTGAGAAGTGTCCAAGTCCATGACAGTGCTTATTTGTGAGCCTGGCCCCTGCCCTGTCCCTGAATTCTGAGCAGACAGAGCTCCTCCCCTGAGGGACAGTCCAGCCAGGCTACTCCCCTCAGGCAATGGATCTTGAGGAGCACAGAAACCATGAGTCCTGACCTAGGGTTTATATCAGATTTTGGATACCTCCATGCCCCGTGTTTGAGAGTTAGAACTGCCCCAATGGGAATCATTTCTATCAATAAATTAATCGCGTCTCCAAGCTCTGTAAGCTTGTAGAGCCCCAGGCAGTACTTTGAATTTTTGAATTTTTGTCATTATATTTTTTGTTTTTGTTGTTTAATTCTCCTAAGAATACCAGGTATTTATGAACAGTTCGGCCTGCCATGCACAAAGTCTTTCCCTGGGATAATTTCATTTTTTTTTAAATTGAATCAGGGAAACGCAGGACCTGAGGTAACACCCACTGACCCTCAGTGCTTGCTACTGTGCTGCAGCCTTTGTGGGGGGCCTGAGCGCCCCATGCTGCTCAGTCTCCTTCCGTTATTTCAGTGACCAATTGCCTTGGAGTATCTGAATTTATGGTGGCTCCTGAAGGGCTGCCACGAGGTCACTGTCTCCACCTCATTCCTCTGTGGGCCCCAAAGTTCACCTCTGCTCTGAGCACCCAGAAATCATATCCCTTGCTGCTCCTAGGGTTGAACCCATGTGTAGTCCTGAGTTGGGGCGACCCCTCCTGGGGACTCTGGGACATGTAGGGCTGTACGCACTCCCCACACTGCCTCCATCTCTGCCTCCATTGCGTCCTAACAGGGAACAGCCTCCCACTGTAGCTGGTCCAAACCCTGAAACACAGTCACCATGAAGAGGGTGAATAATCTGGATGCGAATATGATGCACTGTCAGGATTGAGTGTAGGTCAGGCTCAGACACAGTCTGTCTAAGGTTTGTGCAAGTCAGGTTCCGCGGGAAACCGTTTCTGCCCAGTCTTCACTCACGGTACAGACAAGGGCTGTCCCAGAGGAAACTGTGCATCTAACACAGAATTTCACACCCACAAGAAGGACATCAGGAACCATGAATAGTTAGTGGGTTTCAAATGGTTTAATATGAAAGTAAACACCAAATAATTCACCCATGAAAGAATGTCATCTGTTTTTTAGTGTTTCTAATGGCATGGTAAAATTTTAACCGTCATGTACCTGCCCCCATGCCTGGCTGTCCTCGCCACGGCCCCTTGGAGGGGAACGTGTTGAGCTTTTCCTCCCCACCCCAACCAGGGCTCCAGCAGCTGAAGACCTCCAGAACCAGCCACCACCATGCTGAGACCACTCTCCACACACATGAAGGTACTGGCAGAGGGACAAAGTCACGCGGGTTCCGGGGCCGAGATCTCCAAGCCTATTCGGATTGGGGCCGAGCATCCTCCTCTACCCAGATCCTCCAAATTCCAGTAGGCGGGGTTCACACGCACCAACTGGCCCCCTGGCGCCGTGTAATCCCATCAACGGCCAAGACCCAGAGACTATAAAAACCAGCTCCCGGAACCGCGAATGCGGCCGCGCAACATCTTATTATAACATCTTATTATCTCACAGAGGGCTGGAGCGATAGCACAGCGGGTAGGGCGTTCGCCTTACAAGCGGCCAACATGGCTGACCCGAGTTCGATTCCTCTGCCCCTCTCGGAGAGCCTGGCAAGCTACCGAGAGTATTCGATATGCCAGACACAGTAACAACAAAGTCTCCAATGGAGACGTTACTGGGCCCGCTCGAGCAAGTCGACGATCAACGGGAGGGCCTTTACCTTTACCTTTTATTATCTCACTCTTACTTTGGACAAACTGGCAGGCTATCGAATGTAGCCTGCCCACATGGCAGAGTCTGGCAAACTCCCCGTGGCGTACCCAATATGCCAAATACCAGTAACAATGATGGGTCTCATTCTCCTAAAGAGCCTTGAATAAAATCTCAGGGCTAGGATGAAAGAGACGTAACTTGGGCCTGCTCGAGGCAATCGACAAATAACAGGATGATTTGTGATTGTGATTGTCATGTTCCATATGATTTTGAACCTGTAAAAATCCTGAATATAGGTATCCAGCAGATACATTAGCTGATTATACAAAAAGCTATCATAATCTTTGACAAGAAAGTTTCTTTGATATATTATGCGGAGGAGAATTTACTTTGATCCAGAACTTTGTTTACTCTTCTCAACATTGCCATTGGAGTCATTAAGGTAGAATTGTCCATTGTTAGCTATGTGAAACCTGCATACCAGGACAATAATAATTCTGCAATATTTTCCGAATTTTGCAGAGACGTCTGCTAGCTGATGTCCTGGCATAAGTATGAGAGAGATTTCCTTCACGGTAGTCACTGCTCGGCATTCCTCAATGGCTGGAGGTAGGTTTCCACTCTGTGTAATTAGGGAAATTTCCACCCTGCATTTAGTTGCTCTAGACCATCCTTGTGTTATTGACAAAATGCCTCCCAGGGAAATGTGTTCCGTTTTCAGAAGTAAGAACTTTAGGCTAACGAGGACAGTGGTTGTTGCTTTGAGAACTTGGAAATTCTCAGGTGACATCTGAGAATGGCACCATGTAGAGAGGAATGAGGGTAGAACCAAGGCACTGCACTATGGTAAGCAACAGTGTAATATGCAGGGGCCCACATAGGAGTCTGTTCTTGGGCACAGGCAAGAAAAATGCCTCAGGTGCTATCACAGAAGTTTCATTTCTGGACTTGACCCCCCTGAGAATGCGCCTCTGGCCATCATAGATTTGTGTTGACACACGTCTCAAAACTGGCCCTCAATTAGGGCCTTTGCCTTCTTGATCCTCCTTGGCCTCTGTTGGAGCAGATTTGTGCCCATATTTGGAACAAAATTCCTGCAGGGTTATCTAAGCATCAGTGGGACTTTGGGTGGGCAATGTTCCCTTTGTGGAGAAAATCAAGCGTGACATCATGTGGGCTCTGAGCTTACTCCCTGATTCATAAATTCTTAAGTCACCTCTACTACTGTAATTTGCGGGTATTTTAAAGGAAAAATTGAGTTGTTGAGACTGCATAATAAGAAAAACGTATACTACTTCTTCTACTGCCCCCAGATGTCAGGGAAGACTGAGGGGAAACACACATGTGGCAGGCATCCCATTGTCTCTATCATATCTGATAGACACATCATGGACACTAATGGGAGTTGTGCTTATCTCTCCAAGTACTGATTCTCTAGTTTTTAATTCATGGGTTTTGTCAAACACTTTTCTCTAGGTTCTAAAAACTAGGCTCATTGTTAATGTTAAGTGTCCATGCATTTCTCCCTAGGTATCTGTCCTCTCTGTCAAAGGATACCAAGTGGAATTGTTTGGTTATTCAGTTTGCATCTCAAAATACTTTCAAATCTGGCTCAATAAATGGCATTAATTTCCAACGGATTTTACGACAGGTGAATTAAGGTGCCACCTCCCTTCAGCTGGAAGTGCTGAGTTCTGGCATTGCCAACAGGATCCCCTGAACCTTGCTCAGGAACCACTGCTGCTGTCACTCAGGGAGCAGCCCCTCTGCACATATCCACCAGGTGTCTTTGCACTCTCCGAGTGAAGCATCTCCCCATCACGGGCATGATGCCTTCAAGGTCAGGGGTCACAGGGACAGAGGGAGAGTCACGCAGGTTTCACGCAACTGTAGCATGGTCACAGAGGAAAGTCACAGCGAGGTTGGGACAGGACATGGACAAGCTCTCATTACACAAAACCATGTGGTCCTGGACTTCTGACCTTGGCCACTATCCTAGTGACACCTTCACCACTCCATGTGTCTAGTGGCAGGATTCCAGCTCAGGGATACAGAGATGCAAATTCCGAACACAGGCGGGACCCACAGCCTCTCAGAAGGGGTCTCCCAACACCTGGATTCTATCTCATATGAAAGGATTTCCTGCTGGCCCAAAGCAGGTGAATATGTGCATATTTAGATGCTGGGATTATTTCTATTTTACACATTAGTCTAAGGAATGTCCCTGTCTTTTCAGGCACAAACTACAGAAAGGAGGTCAGAAACTGACTCTGAGGCACCGGGTCACTCCTCCCCACGGCTGGTGTCCTGTGTCCCATGTCTGGCTGAGTGCCAAGTGTGTGATACTAAGAAGAGGAAATGAAGTTCATCTCCCATTTCAGTCTATTTAAATTTCCCAAAGAACAATTTTTTGCCCCCACATGTAGAATAATTGAAGATTTTCCTGGAGCTGGATCCGTGGTCCCAAACCTGCAATGGTCCCAGCACACACTGACATATGTTAGCAACTCTAGCAAGTGTGAAACACGAGGAGCTCAGCCACACATGAAACAGGAGTGAAGGAATGTTCTAGAGGAAACAATATTTGGAAGGTTGCCAAGAGAAACACTGTTTCTATGTTTGTGTGAACTTATCTAAGGAAAACACTATCAGATTTCTCTAAAAAGTGAAAATAGAATCTCCAAGTTACAAGTGAGTTTGTGACCCACCAATATCAACACTCAGACTATTATCATGGTGTTCCCTCAGTGACAGTAAGAAGGGAAGGAGAGAAATTCTCCTTTCTGTGAAAAGGTATTATCTTGATTAATGAAAAATCAACAACACCTGACCTGGCAGGACGTAACAGTCTCTAAGACTCTTCTGACAGTCTTAGACAGTCTCTAAGAGTCTTCTGAGAAAGGAAGAGAAATAAGCAAATCTGTAATAGGAGAGAAAGCAATTACTAGAATGTATTAAAATACATATAGGAAATATATTAAATTTTATTCATATATTTCAACTAAAGAGTAAAGAAGCCCCCCCCTCCCCTTACAGCCCCTCTCCCCGTGCCTCTGCATCACAGTCCTAGAATCCCTGGATCACAGCACTCCTGGTGGTCACACGCATCCCTGCAACTCCCTGTCTCCCTCAGCAGGTTTATGTCTGGGCTCACAGGGACTTGCCCTCACTGTGTGTATTTTGCACAATATTAAACAGCCTTGTCCTCAGTTACTGAGTTGCTCAGTTTTAGGTAAACATGGTTCTTGAAGGTGTCTCTGGAGCTGCTGACTCGGGACTGAAAACTTGGGTTATAAGCTGTGTTTCCATCACTCCATATACCACCAATCCAATCCAGCCCCTAAGGGGGCCTGGCGGGCCCATTGTACAGCATAGCTGGTTAGAGAGTATCCAGAGACCGAGCAGGTGAGGGAAAGCGTCTTTGAGGGAGTCACCAGGCTTGATCCTGACTCCTGCAGCTGTACCTGGGACAGGAAACCTGGGGACAGAGACGCACAGTGAGTCACTAGCTCAGATGCCCCATGCCTACCTTGGAGCCTCTGTCCAGGGGATACTCACATCTGGGAGTTGCCACCAGAAAGAGGAGGAACCAGCGCTGATGCACGTTCCTGCCCACGAGGTCCATGATCTCAGACACCGTGTCAGGGGAGAGGGAGCCCAAGTTGTGATGAGTGTGAAAGTGGTTTTAACCCTGGGTCCCGAGTGCAGATTTGCATGGGGGAGTACCTGTAGAGAAAGGAGGGGACCCGGGGAAGGCTAGCGGCTAGGAGAACTCAGGTTTGTCCCTCTCCCTGGGCCCTGTGAGAGCAGGGCATCTTCCTGCATCACAGGAAATGTGCTGAAGAGCTCACAGAAAAGAGGAATTCCTGAGAGGGAATCAGCAGATAGGGAAGAAAGTCCCCGTGTTTCAGGTCCCTGATGACCAAACCCAGCCCCCCAGGTCCTCTACGTTGTAGACAGGCTCCTACCCCTCCGCGTCCCTCGGGGGTGGCTCCTGTTCTTCCACTGTATGTGCAAATCCTGGGACCAAACACACAGTGTAATTGACACTTTCAGTTACGACTTCTTTTGGTGAAGTCACAGGTCAATCAAATTTCACAAAGTTTACTCAGACACGTTCTAAGGATGACCATTCCTTCAACTCTAGCAGCCTTATTCATAAGTATACAGGTAGTTGTTAGATGTACATTCTCTCTGATGACAGTTTTTATGACAACAAGGAAGATACTTCTGCCTCGGTGAGTTTCCTGGCGTGATTGACCTGATCATCAGTACCAAAACCTACTCTGTCCTGTGTGCAACTCAGTGTCCAAAAGATGACCATGAACCTCAGGACCCTATTCTTGGTGATCATCACTGAGGAATCCCAGCCCTGTATTATGCTTAGAAAAAACTCAGTAAAGGGTCCTCAGCACATAATTTATTGGGCCAGAGTTCTGGTCCTAATATAAAGACTCACACATGCTGCAGATGTCCAGTGTGCAAGCTCTGAGAAGTGACATGTGAGGCCCCACCCTGACCCCAAATGCATGGAACCTAGACACACAGCCTGTGTCACATAACTCTACCCCTAATTCCATGGATCACCAAGGGGTTTATTTCAATATAAGGAACAAGAAAATATGCTCTTAAAATGTCATGTTCAAAATGTCAGCATTAAGGGTCAAAGTAATTGAAACCCTAGCAAGTTCAACACAATTCTATTAAAATAAACACAGAAAGATATACAAAGAACTCAGACAACATTACAATTTAAAGAATCAATATTACACCTCACATACAGATAGCTCTAATAGGATTAATAAACATTCTATTATGCAAAGCATGTGAGTCGCTATGGCTCTCTGTCCCCAGGTGTCCTGTCCCTGAGCTGCAAGCCCAGGACGGTGAATCCTCCGAGTTCTGACACACCTCCACTGTCTCTGTGAGCTCCACCACTGGCAGCAATTTCCAGGGTAACTTGATCCCTGGACTTCAAATATATTCTTGATGGATGGGGAGATGCAAAATGATGGGACTATTTCCTAAAGCTACTCCACCAGACCAACAGGGAAGTTTCTTAACTCTGTTAAAACTTGTTTCCAACCACCAACTTTAAGGGATGATTTTATAAACTTTTTTTTTCTTTTTGGAGAAAAAAAAAAACTAGCACAAGGGTTACTCCTGGTTCATGCACTCAGGAATTACTACTGGAGGTGCTCAGGGGACCAGATGGGATGCTCAGAATCGACCCCTGAGTCAGCCACGTGCAAGGCAAATGCCCTACCTGCTGTGCTATCACTCCAGCCCAATTTTATAAACTTTCACAAATCACAACAAGTCATCCTGTTATTCTTTGATTGCCTCGAGCAGGCCCCAGTAACGTCTCCTTCATCCTAGCCCTGAGATTATATTCAAGGATCTATAGGAGAATGAGACCCATCATTGTTACTGGTATTTGGCATATTGGGTACGCCACGGGGAGTTTGCCAGACTCTAACATGTGGGCAGGCTACATTCGGTAGCCTGCCAGTTTGTCCAAAGTAGGAATGAGATAATAAGATGTTATAATAAGATGTTGCGAGGCTGCAAATGCGGCCGTGCAGTTCCGGGAGCTGGTTCTTATAGTTTCTGAGTCTTGGCCGCTGATGGGATTACACAGCGCCAGGGGGCCAGTTGGTGGGTGTGACCCCTGCCAACTGGAATTTGGAGGATCTGGGTGGAGGATGCTCGGCCCCAATCCGAGTAGGCTCAGAGATCTCGGCCCCGGAACCCTCGTGGCATTGTCCCTCTGCCAGTACCTTCATGTGTGCGGAGAGTGGTCTCAGCATGGTGGTGGCTGGTCCTGGAGGTCTTCGGCTGCTGGAACCCTGGTCGGGGCGGGGAGGAAAGCTCAACCCGCTCCCCTCCAATGGGCCCCGGCGAGGACAGCCAGGCCCGGGGGCAGGAGACTGAAAACTAGCTCACTATGATTTATAAACTTTAATTTTAAGGATATTAAATAAGATGGATTTTTTTGCTTAATGGTTCTTGATTCATTTTGTGGGTGCTTCACTCATAGATGTAGACTAATAAAATATCCTGATTTATCACTATTAATTTATTAGAAACAATGAAAGAAATCAATTAGATATGAATTGAAAGCCTAGATCACTCAGTTTGTGTTTTCTCATTGTGACAAACTCCTCACACCCTCTCCCTGTTCTTTGGGGAGCCTGGCAGTCATGCCCAGGTACTGCCCCTGTGCCAGCCATGTAAACTCATTAATGGCCATGATCCGGAGATTACAAATAAATCTTGAACAGCAACATGCTGCAGAGATGCATCTAGAACTCAAAGTCACCATCAGTTAAAAATTTAACTCCACCTCTATATTACAAATTTTAGAATTCCTGTACATCTCATACTCTACCCCACTGATGTACCAAGAGCACTACACCACATTTGATCGGGTGTAAAATAGAAACAAATCGATCTCAATTCAAAAAATAATAATAGCACAGAAGGCTCAACCTCTACCAACATGTTAGTAATCTCATACAGAGACTCAATAGCTCCAGGGTGAGACACAACAATCTCACATACTTTCCTCTAAGGGTATATTTTGGGATCATTTTTCTCGGATTTTTTCATAGCAAGAAATACAAAATAAATTATTTAGGACCTGCTTTGGGGGCAGGTTTGGGTGGTGGTGGAAAAATTCGAAGTAATGGTGTGGGAAGGTGTAATGGTGGTGCGACTGGTCTTGGAACAGTTAATGTAATACATTAATGTGAGCCACTTAAGAAAATAAAATTAAGAGAATTAAAAAAGGCCCTCCCGTTGATCATCGATTTGCTTGAGCAGGCCCAGTAAGGTCTCCATTGGAGACTTTGTTGTTACTGTGTTTGGCATATTGAATACGTCACGGATAGCTTGCCAGGCTCTGCTATTGGGCGAGATACTCTCGGTAGCTTGCCGGGCTCTCTGAGAGGGGCGGAGGAATCGAGCTCGGGTCGGCCATGTTGGCTGCGTGCAAGGCAAATGCCCTACCGCTGTGCTATCGCTCCTTGTTCTTTATAGGAATTTGTTAAGGCTCAATGGAATACTTTGTATGTGAGCATCCCAAATTTATTTTGCAAGAGCAGTAATTGATACCTGAGCACTACAATTGAAACCAGGACAGATAGGAATTAAACACGAGTACCCAGCTGTGTTCCCCAAATCAAAGAAAACCATATATTGCCCATATTTGGAGAACGTTGTTTTAACATAATGATTAGATATCCATCAATTTAAAATTTTTTTTGTTTTATAAAGTAGTTCAGAATATTTGATTACATTTAATAGTCAAACACCAGTCCCAACAACATTACACCTTCCCACTGCCATATTTCGGATGTTTCCATCCTGAACCCAAATTCCTGCCCCAAAGCACAACCAAAATAAAACATTTTGCATTGTTTGTTATGAGAAACAACTGAAAATGCTACATCAAGTATCCTTAGTGATATCCATCAATTTTATCCTAATTTATTCATTTGCTCCCTTGGTTGATAGCATGATTTCTAATAAGAAACACATTTCAATCTTTGTGTTTTGTTGACACTGAACTTTTAAATGTCTTTCAGTTTCCTAAGTCAAGACGTCATGGTGTATTTGTGATGTTTAATACGTGGCTTGGGATGGTCGCCCAGAGGAGTGCTGATGCATTGGGGTCACCATGTGCCGGAAGGGAGGAATACAGACTCTAATCCCTGAATTTCAGTGTCTCGGGAGGGGAGACTGGAGATTTAGGGTGATCCACAGACAAATACAGTAAGAGTTGTACCTGCAACGGGCTCTGAGAATTCAGGACATGATGTTCGGTGGGATCTGGTTTGTGATTTTCAGGGATCTGGGGGTGATGAAGGCTGATATCTGGCCCCTCTGAAGCAGAAATGTAGTTATGTCTCTGTGTGTGTTAGAGAGTGTGTGTTTGTGTGTGTTTGTATGTGTGTACGTGTGTGTCTGTGAGTGTGTGGGACTGTATGTGTATGACTATGTGCACATGAATATGTGTTTGTGTGTGTGTGATTGTGTGTCTGTGTAGGTTGTGAGCCAGGCAATAGTTCTTGAGGAGTAATAAAGTCATGATGGAACTTGCAGAAGTGACTCTGTCTCTAGCCCTCAAGCGTCTCCAAGCATTTGGGCCTGACCCACTTTCTGGACATAGGACCTGAGACCTGATGAGACTCTGAGGCCACAGCGGCCTGAGGGAAACCTGGAGCCCTGCAGGAGAGGAGAGACTTCAACAGAAGCAAAAGGCCGCGCAGTGAAAGTCCATAAACAGCCAAAGCTCTTCCCTGTGGCTACACCCTGACCAACCCTTGGGTGCCCAGAATCTCCAGTTTGAAGCTCTCTTGGGAACGAAGCACATGTAACTCAGACTGAAAAGTCGCTCAAGGCTGCCGCCACCTCTGGAGACGCCCATGGTCTCCTTTGAGCGTGTTACCCATCTTCCCTCTCTTCTTCCCTCTTTCATAACCTCTGATCAAACCGTTTCACTCACCCTTTCTCCTCTCCTGTAGTTCTTTGCTGTGGAGGAGGGTGACAGACCTAGAGCCTGAGTCGGGCCTAGACTGACTTTCCTCTCCTGCTAAGGGTGATTCCTCGCTGCAGCCCAAATCCACGGCTCCCCCAGCAATCGGAGTTTGGGGATCATCTCCCATGCAGCACAGAGCAATAGGCACCAGGTCAGCTTCCTTCTGCCCCTGGGGCTGGGGAGAGCGAGGTCTGTTCCTGCATGGGGCTCCTGGCCCACTTTCCCAGAGTGGGATTTCCTCGGGCACATCACAGTGACCCAGGATGGAAGGGAGGGAGCTATCCAGGCTTCAGCCCTCCCTGTCCCCACTGGGGTCCCTGCAGCACTCCCACTTCCCTTCCCTGAGCTTCTCGTTCATTCAGCTCTTCCCTCCTTCTGCACTTGGAAAATAAGTTAGGATTTGTGAATGGGAAAAACTGCTTTGAATAAAATTTATTGCAATTCTGGGGATCACAGTACACTCATGAACATAATTTTAATACCAAATCCATTACTGGTGGGCTGGAGCGATAGCACAGCAGTAGGGTGTTTGCCTTGCACGCAGCCAACATGGCCAACCCGAGCTCGATTCCTCCACCTCTCTCGGAGAGCCCGGCAAGCTACCGAGAGTGTCTCGCCCTCACGGCAAAGCCTGGCAAGCTACCCGTGACGTATTCGATATGCCAAACACAGTAACAACAAAGTCTCCAATGGACACGTTACTGGGCCCGCTTGAACAAATCGATGAACAATGGGAGAACAGTGACAGTGATCCATCACCGGTGTACCCACCTCCTTCTTCTAAGAACCATTGTCCTTCCCACTTATTGTTCTCCCACCAACAACTGAAATGCGTGGATTAGTTCTCTTGCTATGTTACAGAAAAACGTTTGCTAAGATCTGAGAGTGAGTCAATCACAGTAACCTGACTGAGACACCTACATGGTGGGTGTTGGTCAGAAGCACAGGAGAAGCCTATGGGATCTTCCGGCACTGAGATGGAAACTGTGGCAGATGGAATCTGATGCTGTTTCCAAGGTGAGGTTCAGATTCAAGGAGAATTGTAGGGCACCAGGAGAGTGTCTGAGGATAGCGTGGGAGTGGGGGGATAAGCTCGGGCTAGAATCGGTGCCCCTAGTGATTATAGCCTTGTACGTGGTTTACATGTCAGACCTGTTGACACAGAGTTCCAGTTGTGATGGGGAATAAATATAAAGTCAGAGGGGCGTGACTTGGGTGAGGCACTTGCCTTGGATACGGCCAACCTGGGTTTGATCTTGGGCATCCCATACAGTCCCCCATGCACCACTAAGAGTAATTCCTGAGCACTGAGCCAAGACAATATCCTCCGCAACGCCAGGTGTGGGCCCAAAACAAAAGTCAGGTAAAACTCAGACCCAGGAAGTAACATACCTGAGAAATATATTTGCCTTCACGATGGACCAGAGTGAGCTACAAAAAAATCTGTCTTGTGAGCGTGGATGAAACAGAGGTGTCCTGGGTTAAACACCCAACTCTCCATGCACAGAAGCCATCATGGGTGACCCCAACTACTTCTGAGAAATTGATAATCCCTCCTGAGAAACCCTTTCTCAAGGGCTGTGGTGTAGACAAGGGTCAATGTGTGGCGGGGAAGACAGCATAGGACCACAAACAATTCCATGTCCAAGTTCCACCTGTGAAGCGTGGGGTTGAGTTGAGAAGACTTGGGATGCAGAGAAGGTCTTGTAGGGTTCTGACACCTCAGCAGGGCTACAAGGCTCAGCAAGACAGTGGTTACAGGGACAATGACCTCAGCCTGGGACATGAGACCCTCTGGCTGTAGAGACATGCATGGGGTCGGAAGGCTTGGGCCGGGAACAGCATCCTTCTCTCCAGGAGCCAGAGAAGCGCCTTCAGATAGAGGAGGAGTCTGCTCTTGGCCACAAACTTCTGCACCACTCCATAACTTCTCTTAAACATACAAAGGCATCCCAACGTAGTCTTCTAACCACACAGAAATACTCAAGAAACAACTCCAAACTGCCAAGGTCATAGTGGTAAAGCAACCCAGAAAACCACCAGGCTGATGAATGAAGACGGAAGCACAGTTACCCCAACCAATAATACTGAGCTAGGTAAGTCTCTGGGAAGGATTTCAGAACAGAACTGTTAAGGATGCATGAGGAGCTCAAAGAAATGATGGATATTTTCCGAGTGTCTGCGACTCCCTGTGACCCTGAGAGGCACCATAAAGCCTCCTCTGATCACAGTCTACAGAGCACTGAGCAGTCTGAGGTCAGAGCTCCTGGCTCTGCATGACTTTTGAAGAAAAAGTATATGTTACTCAGTCGTAAGAGAGTCAGACTTCCTGAGGAGAAGCAGCTGGTCCCATAGCTCAGGGCATCTCCCTGTGGGCACTGGAAGCTTGTGTCAGCACTCATCCAGGGCTGCTGTGGTGACCCCCAAGACTCTGTGAGGGGGTGAATGGGGTTACAGAGGACTTTCTGCTTGTCTCACTGTGAAGGGGTCAGATCTGCCCATATCATAGGGCCTGGTTTCTTCACGACAATGGCTAAAGGCTTCAGAGAAAATGGGAAACCTTGAATGTTCATTTTGAGAGTGAATAGGGGAACAAAGAACCCATCCTGGAGAGCAGCACTCTCAGGTGTAGTTTGACCAGGAAGAGACTACCTGGGTGCAGGTCAGATTGTGTGTGTGTGAGAAAGAGAGAGAGAGAGAGAGAGAGAGAGAGAGAGAGAGGATAGATAGAGATAGAGATAGAGATAGAGATAGAGATAGAGATAGAGATAGAGATAGAGATAGAGATAGAGATAGAGATAGAGATAGAGATAGAGAGACTGTAAGAAGGAGCTCAGCACACAACGGAGTGGACACCAGGATATCTCTTTCTGACGAAGACTATGATAATTCCCACAAGATCACCTTAATTTCTACAAGAGGATAAGAGGAAAACGGGCCCTCAGGCTTTTCCCATTACTGGAAATTTCCGTCAGAAGGCAGAGAGCGTAACAAAGTCTTTCCTGCCCACAGTGGGGATGGAGAACTCAGATCCATAACCCACAGGACAAGTTGCCCATGGGGCCATCTGAGAGCTGAGAGGCAGATAAGTCCTGATCTCCACAGAAACATGATTCATCTGGTCATGAGCAATGTTTCCTCAGGGGAGAGTCCTCGGAGCTTCCTGGGGGCCTGTGACCTGAAGATCACCCTGCTTCCTCCTGCAGGTAGTTTGTGTCTGGGCCCACAGGACCTTCCCCTCACTGTATCTCACAAAATAGTATAGGGCCATGTCCACCTCCTTCAGGCAGCTCATTTGCAAAGAGAGAGTGTTCTTGCTGTTTTCTCTGGAGATGTTAAATCGGCTATTCACAGGATCATCATAATACATTCGACCGTCTTTAGTAATGATTGAGACCCAGTCTAGACCCTTCCCTGGAGCCAGGCAGATCTAGCTCATAGTATAGCTGCCAAAATTGAATCCAGAGGCTGCAGTGAAGAGTCTCAGGGAACCCTGGGCTGCGCCAAGTCTCCCCAAGACTCCACCAGCTGCACCTCACACTGGACCCCTGCACACACAAAGACATCCAGGTCAGGAAACTCTCCTCACACAGAGGATCTGCCTCTCCCATCTCTCCCATGCTTCGTGTCTCTGTCGCCCATGAATTACTTCCTAACACAGCCACCAGGAGAAGCCAGCTCAGACCACATACCATTTCGGTTATGTGTGAGTCAGGATGGAGCCCCTGGGAATCCCTAAACTGTCTCCTCTCCTCCCCCGGACCTGAGGCTGGGCTGGGCTGTTTTCATCACTGTAGAGAGAGTCTTATTTGCATATCTTCCTTCTCTATAGAAAGTTCTTGTTGAACATGGATAGATAAGGAGGACTCCAGAGCAGGTGAGGGGTTCTGGGTGTGCCCATGACCATGAAAAGTTTTGGAAATGCTGCTCTTCCAGCATGCAATTATTATATGTCAACCAATTCAATTTATATTCTTTAATATTTATTTTATAAAAATCCAGTTATGTGTGTAGTATTACTTATATTTAATGACATAATATGAAACATAAAAGTTAAAATGATTTTTACAATGCGCAAAAATACAAAAGAAATCCATTTTGTCACTCACAGCTGTCACTGTTTTGGGAGTCAAGTGTTAAGCTAGAATCAGGAGGAAGGAATAATGGCCAGAAAACAGGGCCCTGATGTCTGGAAACCCACTGGAGACAGTCCATGTCGCTGCTATTTTTATACTTTGTCTCAGAGGAAACACCTCTGGGGTGTTTCATCATCCCCCATCCACTCAAATACTAGGAAGTTAGTTCCCTGAGCAACACCCTTTCTCTCTTCAGTCTGTCTGTCTGTTCATACTCACAGCATCCCATGGTGGTCCTGTTCACCAGGATCATCCCTGTAACTAGAGATGCAGAGGCATTAGAGGGGGAAGATTCCTCCCTTGCATATGGTTCATCATGTTGATTCCATGCACTTCATAAGGTTTCCCATGCCCCTACCAGGAGTGACCCCTGAGCACAGAACCAGGAGTACACCAAAGTGGCACAAGCAACATGACAAAACCAACAAGGGCTGAGAGATAGTACAGTGGTAAGGCACTTATGTTGCACATGGCCAATCCATATTCATGGAGATGTGGCGTTCTCCCTGGCAGTCCCCTTGGACACTAGAAGACATTGGACCTGTAGAAAGTTCCCCGGGCCCCAAGTTCTCTGACATTTCTATGAATATTGTAGATTAACTGGCCTTGATTTGCTGGTGCCCAATGGCTCGAGACTTGGGAAAGAGACATCTCTAGTATCAGTAGTACTTCAACCATGCCTCTGCCTTAGAGCATCAAGTCCAGTGATCCAGCAACTTCTTCCAGGCATAACAATCCCCGGCTTCTCTTTGCCACCTGCTACTTAGTGCACACAGGCATTCTCCCTCAGCCCCTATGGACCATTGCTCTCCTGATAAACTCTGTCATATGTCTAAGGGTCAAGGGCTCATGTGAACTCTATGTCTCAGCCGTGCTGCATTTATGCATCTTTAAGCATCTACTTCCCAAGACACATGGACCATCTCCTTGTTCCCAGAGTCCCTGTGGTTACTAGATAACTACATACAGGGAGACGGGAGTCCATGAATTTGATCAATGGCCTCTGCAAGGGGTATGTTTCTCCAGTCCCATGGAGATGCTCCTCACTTCACGTTGAAATTTCAGCAGGGAAGACAGGGCATGGATCAAACTATTGGCATTATTGAACTCAAAACGTTTGAGAGGAGAGGATTTTGCTGAAAATCTGAAAAGGGTAGAAAACATGCCGCCAGTGTCAGTCATAACATTTCCTTTCTTCCTGTTATTTCAAATGTGACCAAGGGTCCCCTGTGGAAATGTTGAACACAAGACCCTGTGTTCCTTGGGCCTCCCCAGAACAGGAAAATGAAAGTCTCCAGGGACTGAGTGAGGTGAACTGATGTTTCTGTCTGTCCCAGAACACAAGTGAATGGTTAGACCTGGGTCAGGGCTAGGAGACTCTCCCACACGTCTGCTCACCAGGGAGCACTTCCTGTTCCAGTGCCCTGTCTGTGTGCAGCTGGACAACCATTCTGAGCCCCTGGTACTTGGTGTAGGGCCTGGGAGATTGGAAACAGGTTCAAGTCTTGGAGTTCAGGAAAGAGGATGCTGTGAGGATCCAGAGATTGAAGTCAGGGTTAAAGCCCCTGCTCAAAAATTCTCAACGGTGAGGATCAGTTCTCCTATTGTGCTGCTCTTTACCCTTGTTGCTACCTTGCTGTGTATCCTTTAAGCCGCACATTATGAGACAGATCATTATGTATCTCTCCCTTTGCTGACGACTGCTTCACTCAGCATGATATCCTCTAATTTTTTTCTGTATTGCAGATAGTTGAGTTATTTTCAACTCAGTAAACACAGTACGACCCACAAAGGGTAGTCAGTATTAGGAATCTTTCCAGGTGTTCTTCATACCTGTGAAATTTATGAGTAAAATGTCTTCAGGGCAATGCCCCACTTTCTGGATTTAACTGGAAGTGTGTCGCACTAGGAGAGTGGTTGGTGATTTGAGAACGTGGCATTCCCAGTGTCACTTGGACTTTTCACTACACACAGAGGACACTGGAGAGACTGAGAATAGTCTGACACTCCAAAACTGTAGGTAGCGTTCAGTCATCAAGGAGCCCCATCTAGGCGCCTGCCCTGTGCAGAGGCAGGAAGGGTGCATTGAGAACAATCCTCGAGGTCTGACTTCTGGAATGCCCTGTCTCAGGAATCTGTCTGTGCCTTTCTGCTCTAGCACACTGACAATCCAGGTCGGGCCCCTGCTTCTGTGTTCTGCATTCACCTCAGTCAGAACTTTCACCCATATTGTCCTCTTTGTGCCTTCAAGAATTGATGGGTCGTCCTGATTCATATATATTCAATGTTCTTCTAGGGGAGGCAATGATAATACTCTCACATCAGATATGAGCATTCCCCTGTCATTGGGAAGGGTTTTGTTCCCTTTTTTTAAATTGACCATTTTGATAAATATGGTAACAGTTTTCAAAGTGCAGGTATGAATCTGGTTTCAGCCTAAGAAGTAATACTCATAGTCTAACTACAGAAGCACGAACATTCCCAGTAATACTGTGATCTGCATGACTGATATTCCATCATGTAATCATGCTGAGGTTTCCCAGTGGGCACTAATAGGATATATATATATATATATATATATATATATATATATATATCTTATTTGCTGATGACATCGTTCTAATATATATATATCCTATTTGCTGATGACATCGTTCTAATAATATATATATATTATATGCATATATATATATATTATGTGTATATATATGGCTGGAGCGATAGAAGAGTCAGTAGGGCGTTTGCCTTTCATGCAACCCACGTGGCCAACCCAGATTTGATATTCCTCCACGCCTCTTTGAGAGCCCGGCAAGCTACCGAGAGTATCTCGCCCGCACAGCAAATCCTGGCAAGCTAACCGTGACGTATTTGATATGCCAAAACACAGTAACAAGTGTCACAATGGAGACGTTATAGGGCCCGCTCGAGCAAATCGATGAACAAATGGTAGGACAGTGACAGTGACATATATATATATATATATATATATATATATATATATATATATTTCTGTTTTCCACTCATCTAGTGTATAGATTTGTGCATGGGTATATGTCCATAAATACATGTCCTCGATATCTATTGAAAGAAAGTGATACATTTTGATTAGTTATTCCCAGATTTCAAGGCATGCACAAAATTAATGTCTCACTCAATACCATATATTTCCCAGGAATATTGGTCAATTGGTGATGTCAGACCCAGGTAAACTCATATAGGATGGATGAGCCTGGGGTGGAGGGAGTAGCCCCTGAGGCCTTGCTCTAGATCCTGTGCTGGTCCATGCTACTGTCAGCCCTCCTGACCTTCCCCTGAGTTGGGCTGAAATGCCCCAAACATTAGTGTTTCTCAGACAACTGACCCCGATCATTTCCTTACCACCATGTTATCATAGAAATGTGACCATGATCCTTTCATGTAGGTTCATCTCCTCCACTGTCTCTTGTCCAATGGCAGGATTCCAGCTCAGAAATATAGATTATGATGATGTACAAAGTTGCAGGGCTCCACAGAAACTCAGGAAGGAAGTCTGACCAGCACCAGGATTTCTTCTCAGAGAAAAATATTTCTTGTAGAAACAGAATTTCAAAGAAAATGTGTAACATTTGGAGTCTGCCATGGGTAGACCTACGGTTCAGGAACCTGCAATGACCCCAGCCCAAACTTCCAAGTGGTGCTCCTAGTACCATCTGGGGCGCTTCACTACACAATCCTGGAAGAAACTATGAATAACACCAGGTGTTCTAGAAAGAAGTCATCTTCCTCTTGGCTTCTGCTGAAGGACAGAGAGAGATCCTGAGTCTTTCCCTCAGATGAAACCTGGCCCTGTGAGCCCCATTCTGTGTCTCAGACCCTGACTATCTGAGGAGGAAGTCAGGAGGATCAGTGTTCCTGTCATCTCACCCGGCACTGCTACCTCCCTGTCAGTTTTCTGACACACTCAGGATGTGGTTTTCACACTGTGTCTTTCACACAGTAATACACGGCCGTGTCCTCAGTGCTCAGTCTGCTCAGTTCCATGTAGGCTATGCTCGTGGACTTGTCTACAGTGCGTGTGAGTCTGCCCTGGAACTTTTGTGCATATTCTGTACCACCTTTGCCAGGATATATGCCTCCAATCCACTCTAGCCCTTGTCCCGGGGCCTGCCGCAACCAGTGCATATAGTTGTTAGTGAAGGTGTATCCGGATGCCTTGCAGGAGATCTTCACTGATGTCCCAGGTTTTCCCACCTCAGCCCCCGACTGCACCAGCTGCACCTGGGAGTTCACACCTGTGGACAGCATACAGGAGTGGGTAGACTCCACTTGACTGGCCCCGTTCCATCAGCCCATGGGGACGCTTACCTGCAGCCACTCCCACCAGGAAGATAATTCTCTAGGTCCAGTCCATCGTGAGGACCGTGCACTCAGAGGTTTCTAAAGGTGTGAGTGTGTCTGCTCTGTGAGGTTGTCAGGACCAGACACATCTGTATTTAACTCAGTGTTCCTCATGTAATTTGCATATTCATGAGGAGTTGAAAATTCATAGCTGAAGGCCTGACCCAAACTGAGTAGGGGCTGGTGGAAGCCACCAGGTCCATCCTCAAGGGGAGTCAAGTGGTCCACGTTCTAATCCTTGTTTGAGGAGATGAAACCCTGCCCTTTCCCAGGACTCTGTGCACACAGACACAGGGGGTCAAGCCCTTTCAGGACCCCCACATATGAATGACCTGGACACATCTGTACACACTTGGGCTTTGACGTTACTTCTGGGATCCTGGAAGTCCCCAGGGATACTACAATGAGACTACAAAACCATCCTAATGCCCCTGTGGTTTCCATTGGAGATATTAAGAAGTCCAGAATCAGCCCCTGCTTACAGGTTTTACGGCTTTATCAGTATGATAAATGTTCCTCCGCAAATGATAAGTCTGCACAATTTAACCTTCTGTTTCCTACACATACTTTAATTTTTATTTTCTTGAGCAAGAAAAATTTAATTTTAATGAAGACAGAAGTCCATACTGAGGATATTTCTGCCTCTCTGCACCCATTTCCCCCATATCTGCACCCCTTCTAGCTTGCAACTCTGTGCTCTTGGTACTTGGCACCCCCTGTAGCCCGGTCCCCACCTTTCAGGGAGAGCCTCTGGGCTCTCATGGGCTTCAACATCTTGGCATCTCTTCCACAGGATTAAATTCTGGAACTTCATTTCAGAAGTCTTTCTCATGAGTGGTATTTTTTTAATTTTTTTTTTAAATTTTAATATACTTTTATTTTATTTTTATTTTTATTTTTTTATTAGTGAAACACCATGAGATACAGTTATAGACTTACAAATTTTTGTGTTTGGGTTTCAGTTATACAATGATCAAGTACCCATTCCTCCACCAGAACCCACACTCCATCACCACGTGTCCCAGCATCCCTCCCAACTCCCATCCCCACCATCCCACCCTGTCTCTGTGGCAGGGCATTCCCTTTTGTTCTCTCTCTCTCCTTTTGGGTCTTGTGGTTTGCAAGAGAGGCATTGAGTGGCAATCATGTTTGGTCTATAGTCTTTTTTTTTTAACGTAGCTAATTATTCAGTCACTGATTAGGCTGGTTGAATTGGGTATGAACTCCACCTTACTTTTTTTTTCTTTTTTTTAAGTTTATTTATTGAATCACTGTTGGAACAGTTGCACAGCTTTCGGTTCATACAATGATTAAACACATGTCCCTTCACCAGTGCCCATTTTCCACCACCAAAAGCCCCAGTATACCCCCCATCCCAACCCTCCCCCTACCTGTGGGGCAGATTATTTCCACATTACTCTCTCTTACTTTGATTACATTCAATATTTCGACACCAGACCCAGCATTATTATTTGGGATTTTACCTTAACACTCAGATTTTACCTCAACACTCAACTGCCAAAAAGTCAACTGTAGACAATTTTTTCTATTTCTGGTTATGAATAGCATATGATGTCATGTGGCCGCAGTAGTGGTCATGCAATTTTGTGATTCCAAAATTTTAACAATTAAATCTGCAGCGATTTCTGCCAAAACCTGCTGGGTTCCGAGATTTGTTTCAGGTCTCTGGGATCATGGCCTTTAAGCAGCTTGATCAGAGCCAGGGAGGCCATACGTGGGCGGCAACCCAGGGTCTCTCTGGGGCAGGGAGGAAAAGGCTGGCTCCACTTCCATCCCATGAGACCCCACGTGTCTCGTCACTGTGGGCCCAAACCTGACTGGCCTCTGGAGGATGGCAGCCACCAAGCCATCTGGGGTAACAGGCTAAGGTACGAAACCAATTCCCAAATGGGGTGGTAACAGGCTAAGGTACGAAACCAATTCCCAAATGGGGTGGCCCAGCACCAGTAACCAACTGTGGGAACCAGACACATTTGCACCAGAAGCCGCTGGGTTCTGAGATTTGTTTCTCAGTCTCTGGGATCATGGCCGTTAAGCAGCTTGATCAGGAGACAGCGAGGCCATTCGTAGGTGGTGACTCGGGGTCTCACTGGGTCAGGGAGGAAAGAGAAGGCTCCACCCCCATCTCGTGAGGTTCCTCGTGTCTCTTCACTGCTGGCCCAAACCTGACAGTGCAATGGCCTCTGAAGTATGATGACCACTGATCCACCAGAGGGAACAGGCCAAGGCACGAAACCTATTCACACCTGAGGTGGCCCAGCACAGTAGTAATCTACTGCGGGGACCAGACTCATTTCTGCCAAAAGTTGATGGGTTCTGAGATTTGTTTCTGAGTCTCTTGGATCATGGCCATTAAGCAACTTGATCATGAGCCCGAGAGGCCATTTGTGTGCAGGACTCGGGGTCTCGTTGGGGCAGGGAGGAAAGGGCCAGCTACACCCCCATGCCGTGAGGCCCTGCGTGTCTTGTCACTGAGGGCCCAAACCTGACTGTCCAATAGCCTCTGGACGATGATGGACACTGAGCCTCGAGGAGGGAGCAGGCAGAGGGACAGTACCTTCCCGTCCCCTCTCCCTCCCGGGGTGCCTGATTCCAGTTACCTACTGCGGGGACAAGATGCATCTCTGCCAAAAGCAGTTGGGTTTCTAGATTTGTCTCTGAGTCTCTGGAATCATGGCCATTAAGCAGTTCGATCAGGAACTAGGGAGGCCTTGCCTCCAATTATATAGCTGAGCCAGAGGTGGTTTGTGAGTGCGTCTACCATATACCTAACTTTTGGACATTTACTTTCTTGGCAAACTTGACTCCAAGTTGTTGGGGTCTGGCCAAAGGCACAGCAAGAATTTTGGGGTATTTAGAAGTCTGAAGGTACCATCAGGCTGCTGATGTACTTGCCTCACGGATACAGATTGACCTGCTGGCATCAAGTCATATTCTTTTATGGGCCTTTGATTTGATTTTGAGCCAACCCAGCAGTTCTGAATGCTTATTCCTAGCTCTGTGTTCAGGAATCACTCAGGTAGGTGCATCCTGTGAAAATATTGGCAAATAAAGTATTTATATATATGTATATAAATTAAAAGGTGACATTGAGTGTTCATTGCTGAGAATATGTAAATGTAATACAATAAATATTTAATTCACTCAAATAAAAATAGTAAAAACCATCAAACTAAAAGAGGATTTAAGTCTTTAGGTTCACTGTCACTGTCACTGATCTCCCGTTGTTCATCGATTTTCTCGAGCGGGCCCAGTGACATCTCCATCATGAGACTGTTATTACTGTGTTTGGCATATCAAATACATCACGGGTAGCATTCTGGCTTTGCCATGCAGGCGAGATACTCTCAGTAGCTTGCTGGGCTCTCCGAGAGGGGTGGAGGAATCAAACTCAGGTCGGCCATGTTGGCTGTGTGCAAGGCAAACGCCCTACCCACTGTACTATCCGGGTTGAGTCTAAGCACAGCTGCCAACAAGTTTTTTATTTTAATGAATTTTTAGGACAAATATAAGTAAATAAGAAATGAATACGATAAAATTAATAAAGTTTTATGGCACATATGACTTGAACTCTGACTTTTTCAGTGATACATTGTAGTATTATTCAAAGAAATTTACATAGAAAAATGCAAAGGGAGAGAAAGAGAGAGCCATGTTCATGAGATCACATGGAGAGTTCATGGGCTTCTCCAAATGGGAAAAATCCTTGATTTCTAATTTCTGGTCAGACATGTTAGAAGTCTGGAAAACCTCTTCTCACACAGCACACGTGAAAACCTGAAGAAGTGAAACTCAGAGCTTCACTTTCTGTCTCTCTGTGAACGCTAGGAAAAGATATGGAGAGAGAATTAATATAGTATTATCTAAAGAAATTTACTTAGAGAAATGCAAGTGGAGAGAGAGCGAGCGAGAGAGAGATGTCACAAGATTCACAAAGACAGCCTACACACCTAATCTGGTCATCATCATGCATGTGAGCCATCCTTCTCCCTTATTGATTTCTAGGATCCTATGCAGGTTCTCCGTCTCTCTTTTCTCTCTCTCCCTCGATCTCTGGGGTCTATATGAATTTATGGGTTGCAATACAGACACTGAAAGGTTATCATGTATAACCCTTTTTCTACTTTCAACACTCAGTTCTTGTCCACAGTGACCATATCTAACTATTCCTGACATACTGGTCCTTCATGTCCTTCACACCCCATACACATGTAGCAAGCTTCCAACCATTGACCAGTTCTTCTGGCACCCATGTTTCATGACACAGAATATTAAACTCATACATAAATTTGGATCCCACAGAATACAATTATTCTCTATCTGTCCCTTTCCAACGGACTCATTTCACTCCACCTGATAAACTCCCTGTTCACCCATTTATAAGCGAATTTCATTTTTTCACTTTTCCTGATGGCTGCATAGTATTCCATTGTGTTGATGTACTATATTTCATTGAATTAACTGTTCTCAGACACTCGGGTTGTTTAAGATTTGACTATTGTGAATACAATATTGTGATGCAGTAAACATGGGTCTGCAGACATATTTCCAAATTAGTGTTTTGGGTCCTTGTGTTTCAATGCCAAGAGTGGAATTTCTGGGTCATATGGAAGCTCAATTCCTAGTCTATAGGGCAGTATCCAAGTTATTTTCTTTTTTTTTCTTATCCTGGGACTAATTTTATTGACAGCAAGTAAATTTATAAAATTTTAATTATGAACAAGTTTTTTTAAAATCCTTGTATCTATGTAAAGGAGTTATAATACATACATGAATTCACTTTTTGTAAATAATGATATTGATAATTCAAGTTATTATCCAAGTTATTTTCAAGGGTAAATCCCATTGCTATTCCCACCAGCAGAGAATGAGGGTTGCATTTCCTCCATTTCTATGCCAACGCAGAATGTTTTGATTCTTTGAGATTTATGCCCTTCTTCCTGGTATGAGGGGATATCTCATAATTGTTTTCACTTGCATTTTTCTGATAAGTGACAGGGAGAATTCATTTATACTGTTCTCTGCATCAAAGTTTATGTTAAGGATGTATCTTTTAAAACCCCCATTTTAGATGGGGCTTATTTTTTCTTGTTAAGTTTTACAACACAGCAGAGCCTGGCAAGCTATACATGGCATATTCGATACGCCAAAAACAGAAACAATGACGGGTCCCATTCCCATGACCCTGAAAGAGCCTCCAATACAGCAGTTTTGGGAAAGACGATTAAGGAGAGCCTGCTAAAATCTCAGGGCTGGGATGAATGGAGACGTTACTGGTGCCTGCTCGAGTAAATGATGAACAATGGGATGACAGAGACAGTGATATAGTGATACATCAGATGAGGGATGGGCAGATATTTCCCCCAGGTTTTTTGTTGTTTTTTTATTCTAGTAATCATTTCATTTTATTGATTGGGCCATTTAAAACAGAAAGACTGGGGCTGGAGCAATAGCACAGCGGGTAAGGCGTTTGCCTTGCACACAGTCGACCCAGGTTCGATTCCCAGCATCCCATATGGTCCCTTGAGCACCGCCAGCAGTAATTCCTGAGTGCATGAACCAGGAGTAACTCCTGTGCATTGCCAGGTTTGACACAAAGAGGAAAATAAATAAAACAGAGAGAGTAACAACACAAAAAGCACAAAATGGGTGAAAACTTTGGCTCGACATTGATCCTAAAATAATTAGGCTACATTAGGAAAATTGCAAAAAGAAGACAGAGACCATGAGTTTGAACTCAGCCGACAATAACTGCTTGGTGGCCACACAAAACATTTGTCATTGGCTGACCACAATCACAAACACAAAGTCACCATCAACGTTGGGTGCACAAATAGCCTAGAGTATTGGTGAGTCCTCAGGGGGAATTGTGATCAATGTGGGTGAATCACTGCACGTTCAGAGCTGGGACACACCTCACATGTCTTCACAGCGCAGGGCTTCACTCAGCCTCTGTGCACACAGCAAGGTCCTAGGATGTGGTTCCTCCTTCCACAAGCACAAGGCAAAACAAAATGGACTCTGGACTCACTGCCCCTAGTCTTCTCGAGAATCACCAGGGCTCAGCACTTCCCCTTCAGAATAAGATGAGACTCGGGTATTTTATTTGTCTCCTGAAAATCTCAAAAGCATTAACTAGTGGAGATGATCATAGTCATGATCACGGCAGCCTCAAGTACAGTAGCCAAGATGCACACACACCACACAACCGCAGCGTCATTTCTATTTCCTCATTCAGCTGTCGAGTCCATTCTTTCTCTCCTTCAGCTCTGTTTGAAGGACAGTGATCGTTGTTTCCTTACTTCTCTCCCTGAGACTTGTGAATCTCCCTGTCAGTGTTTTCTTCAGGTCAGAGTGCACTGAGAGGATTATTGCTCTCCTCACATCCACAGAGCCTCAGATGTTCTGATGTTCTTACCTGGGTTCAGTCCACATTCACTGAAAAATAGAATTATGTTTTCATTGTTCCCAGTGCTGTGTGGAAGCCGAACGCGTAAATGCCCATGGTCTGGGCATGGATTGGGTGAAGTTCCTCCCAAATAAACACTCTATTTAGCTAGGGCTGTGACTCTAGTCACTTCTGGCAGCCACAAAGCCTGTGGTGTTTTCTCAGTGGGTTGGGAGGTCCAGAGGTTGGGTAGCAGGAATAACTGTGGGTGCTGGTGCTAACGGGGTCTCACTGAGACCTGTGACATCCCTCAGAGAACAGGCTTTAAAGAATATCATGAATCTATAGAAATAAACCTGTGAGTTTCAGGAATATAAACTCTCAGTCCATTAGTATCAAACTGAGAGTCCAAAAAAAATTCCTTAGATTTTTTAGGGCGAATCTTTGTGAAAGGAGTTCATCCTATGGAGTGAAGCAAGAAAAATCTCTTCCACAAAGGGTGTTGGGCAAACAGCAACACATACAAAAGAAACAATACAAGTAGAATTGAATTCATAACTCACACCAGATACAGAATTTAATGAAAGTGGACTTATAGTCCTGCTTTGCAGCAGAATCCTTTAAATACACAGAGGGAAACCTTGGCCGCTCTGTACATGACACTGATCTTAGAGAGATATCTGTAGTTTCACTTCTTTTTCAAAGATAAGATAAGCTAAAAGAATTAATAGGACTAAATCAATTAAAAGATTTTAACATAAATGTCAATGACATCAACATTAAGAGACCCTACTGATGGCAGAATCTCTTGTCTCTTTACGTGAGCTCGGCAAGCTACCAAGGGTATCCCGCTCGCAGGGCAGAGCCTGTCAAGCTACCTGTGACGTATTCGATATGCCAAAAACAGTAACAATAATGGGTTTCATTCCCCTGACCCTGAAAGAGCCTCCAATGTGGCAGAGTTGGGAAGGACGAGAGGAGAGGCTGCTAAAATCTCAGGTCTGGGACTAATGGAGAGGTTACTGGTGCCGGCTCGAGTAAGTCAATGAACAATGGGATGACAGTGCTAGAGTGTACAGTGCTATTGACTGGTAGAAAACATGATATTGAAGATATTCATAGCGCTCACCAAGATCAACATCAGAACAAACCACCCAACATAATGTGGTGTGGGAAATAAACAGATATTTTTCTAAACCAACATTCTTAGGGCTGTTGGCATATGAAAATCTGTTTATTCAACACTTACTGGTGAAGTATCAATATAAACTACAATGGACTCCATCTCTCCTCAGTGATAATAGGTTATATAAAAAATACTGGGAACAACCAGTATTGGAATTTTACCCAAGGAAACACTGTTTCTATGTTTGTGGGAACTTATCTATGGAAAACACTATGAGATTTCTCTAAAAAGTGAAATAGAATTTCCACGTTAACAGTTATTTTAGTTTTTGCACTTTCATACAAGCATAAAAACAGAAATTTGAGAAAATATACATAGACCTATGTCCATTGCAGCATACAGTGTAGTTGCCTGGGCATCAGAACGATCCTAATGCTTAATGAGAGTTTCATAGATAAGAAGTTCTGGTGTATATTCACAATGAGATATTGTGCAGTTATAAGAAATGACAAAATATCAACCCCATGAATGGAACTAGAGAATATCAGATTATGTGAAGTTTGTCAGAGGGAGATGGACAAGTACAATCTCATTCATCTGTGGTAGACAGAAAACAAAGCATCAGGATGGACAAGATCCAATGACAAGAGACCCTGCATCTTAACTCTAACCACACTCTGGGTGTCCCGAGAGGAGTTGCGTGGGGGCTCAGATCACTGGGAAGAGAGGCCGAGCCAGGGACCACAGCAGAGTGTGGGGGTCTCTGTGGATTTGGTGCTGGGAGAAGCGCAGGGAGATTTGTGACCCACCAGCATCAACACTCAGACTATTGTCATTGTTTTTCCCCGATGACAATAAAGAAGGTAACGGGGGAAAACCCTTATTTCTGTGAAAAGGAATGATCTTCATTGAAGAAAAATAGACCACCCCTGACCTAGCAGGACATAACAGCCAAAGTAGACTCTGAGACAGGAAGAGGAAGAAACGAATTTGTACTAGAACAAAAATAATAACTACAATTTATATACTTGGTTACTAAATTTGTTTTATATATTTCAATAAAAGAGAAAAAAGCGACCCCCTTACAGCCCCTGTCCCCCTACACCTGAAGCACAGCCCTGGAGTTCTGGAGCATAGCGCCCCCTTGTGGTCACACGCACCGCTGCAGCTCCCCTGTCTCCCTCAGCAGGTTTGTGTCTAGGCTCACAGGGACTTGCCTTCCCCTGTGTCTCTAGCACAATAATACACGGCTGTGTCCTCAGTTACTGAGTTGCTCAGTTTTAGGTAAACTTGGTTCTTGGAGGTGTCCCTGGAGATGCTGACTCAGGACTGAAGACTTGGCTTTTAGTCTGTGCTTCCATCATACCACAGAGTACCAATCCGATCTAGCTCCTTTCCAGGGGACTGGCGAACACAGTGGACGTTATAGTCGTTTAGAGAGAATCCAGAGATGGAGCAGGTGAGGGACAGCGTCTGCGAGGGCCTTACCAGGCTTGGTCCCGACTCCTGCAGCTGTACCTGGGACAGGACATCTGGGGACAGAGACTCACAGTAAGTCACGGCTCGGGGGCCCTAAAATCCACTTTGACCCTTTGTCCAGGGGATACTCACATCCGGGAACTGCCACCAGAAAGAGGAGGAACCAGCACTGATGCACATTCTTGCCCACGAGGTCCATGATCTCAGATACCATGTCAGGGGGAAAGGGAGCCCGAGTTGGGGTGAGTGTGGACGTGGTTTTAATCCTGCACTGGGTTCCGAGTGCACAGTTGCATGGGGGAACCTCTGAAGAGAAAGGAAGGGACCCGAGGGAGGCTGGTGTGTGGGCTCCCTGGGAGGAAGTGCTGACTGTGGCTCAGAGCACTCAGGCCTGTCCCTGGAGCCCTGTCAGAGCCGGGTCTCTTCCTCCAGCACAGAAAACGTGCTGAGAAGCTCTCAGGAAACAGGAATTGCTGAGGAGAAAAGGGCAGCTGGGGAGGAGAGTCCCCTTGTCTCCAGTCCCTGAGGACCAAACCCAGCTGCCCCAGGGCCTCTACCCTATAGACAGACCCTTGCCCCTCCGTGTCCCGTGGTGGCTCCTGTTCTCCCACTCTTTCTGCAAATCCTGGGCCCATCAGACTGTGCCATTGTCCCAATGAAGTCTCACTTGGCTGGATTCAGTTCACGTCAAACAAATAGGGTAGGGCTTGCAGGGTAACAAGTTGGTAACCATGGTTTGCAGTAACTCTACACTGATCCCATAGACTTTGGCACTTTTAAATTCTATTAGCTATGTTATAACTAAATTTGTTAGAAATGCCATGAAATCTGCACCTAGACCTTGTTCACAGCACTGGCATTTTGCAACTGTTGCTACAGAACAGTGTACTGGTCAGTCACCCCAGGTGCTTTCTCTTGTCCCAGTAATTCCTCTTTCCCAACCTACCCAGCCTTGGATCTGCATAAGAAGAAATGGTCATAGTCCAACTTCAGAATCACGTATATCCACAGTAATACTGTGGTGTGCATGACTGATATCTCATCACAAAGTCGTGCTGTCTGAGGCTTCTCTAGTGTGTGCATTTGTGCATGGATATATGTCCTCAATATCAATCGAAAGTGATAAATTGTGATTATTTATTCCCAGATTTCAAGGCATGCACAAAATGAATGTCTCACTCAATATCATGTATTTACCAGGAATATTGGTCAATTGGTGAGGTCATACCAGGTAAGCTCAGCTAGGATGCGTGACCCAGGGGTGGAGGGCGCAGCCCCTGAGGTCTCACTCTATATCCTGTCTGCTGGTCCATGCTACTGCCAGCCCTCCTGGGCACACCCTAGACCATGTGTCTGTGCTTGGGTCACGACCTTCCCCTGAGGTGGGCTTAGGTATCCCAACATCAGGACTTCACAGACCCTAACCCTGAACATTTCCTTACCAGCATTTGAAAGTAGAAATGTTACCATGGTTCCTTTAATATAGGGTCATCTCCTCCACTGTCGCTTATCCAAGGCTGCATTTTGGTTCAGAAAAATAGAGATACAAACATGCACAGAGGGGCAGGATTTCAAAGAAACTCCATATCAGGGTCATGTCAACCCTCAAATTTCATTTTAGAGAAAAATAATGTTTTTTGCTTAGACACAGGGTTTTTTTTTTTTAGGTCACATGTGGCATTGCACAGGGCTTACTCCTGGCTCATGCACTCTGTAATCAGTCCTGGCGGTGCTTTGTGGACCATATGGAATGCTGGGAATCAAACCAGATTTGACCGCATGCAAGGCAAATGCCCTATCCACTGTGCTATCGCTCTAGCCCCTTAGACACAGAATTTAAAATAAAATGTGTGACAATAGTAGTCTTCCATGGGTCGATCTACAGTCCACAAACATACAGTGACACCAGTCTAAAATTTTATGTGGTTCTTGCTGTGCCATCGGGGTTATCCACTGCAAAATTCTAGAAGAAAATACGAGTGACACCAGGTGTTCTAGAGAGAAGCCATCTTCTTCTGGGCTGTTGCTGAAGGACAGAGAGATCCTGAGCCTTTCTCTCAGATGAGGCCTGGCCCTGTGAGCCCCATTCTGTGTCTCAGACCCTGACTCTCTGAGGAGGAAATCAGGAGGATTCTCGTTCCTGTCATCTCCTCACCCAGCGCAGCTGCCTCCCCCTCGGTTTTCTGACACACTCAGGATGTGTTTGTCACACTGTGTCTCTTGCACAGTAATACACGGCTGTGTCCTCAGTGCTCAGCCTGCTCAATTCCATGTAGGCTGTGTCCTTGGACTTGTCTGTAGTGAGTGTGAGTCTGCCCTGGAACTTTTGTGCGTAGTATGTATTACCATTACCAGGATATATGTCTCCCATCCACTCGAGTCTTTGTCCTGGGGCCTGCTGCACCCAGTGCATCCAGTAGCCAGTGAAGGTGTATCCAGATGCCTTGCAGGAGATCTTCACTGATGCCCCAGGTTTTCCCACCTCAGCCCCCGACTGCACCAGCTGCACTTGGGAGTTCACACCTGTGGACAGCAGATAGGAGTGGGTGGACCCCACTTGACTGCCCCTGTTCCCTCATCCCAAGGCATGGGGACGCTTACCTGCAGCCACTGCCACCAGGAAGAGAATTCTCCAGGTCCAGTTCATGGTGGGGACCATGCACTCAGGGTCTTCTGAAGGTGTGTGTGTGTGCCTGCTGTGTGAGGTTGTCAGGACACAGACACATCTCTATTTAACTCAGTATCCCTTGTGTAATTTGCATATTCATGAGGAAGTACAACTTATAGCTGAAGGCCTGGTCCAACCTGAGAAGGAGCTGTTGGAAGCCACCGGGTCCATTCTCAAGAGGAGTGAAGAGATCCACGGTCTGATCCTTGTTTGGGGAGATGAGATCCTGCCCTGTCCCAGGACTCTGTGCACACAGAGCTCCCCCTCCGGAAAGCCAAGCCTCTCTCATCTCTGCACCCCGCAAGCCTGCAATTATGTGCTCTTGGGACTTAACTCTCCCTGCAACCTGGTTCTCACCCTAAAGGGCGAGTCTCTGGGCTCTCAGGGGCATTCACTTCTTGGCATCTTTATCAGAGGATTGAATCCTGGGACTTCATTTCAGAAGCTTGTTCACAAATGATATTCTTTTATGCACCTCATTTGGGTTTTGAGCCATACCCAGAAGTTATGAGGGTTTACTCCTTCCTCTTTGCTCAGGAATCCCTCAAGTAGATGCATCCTAGTAAAATATTGGAAAACCAAATAGTTATATACATATACAAATTGAAGGAGACACTGAGTGTTATTTGCTAAGATTATGTAAAAGTGTCACTGTCACTGTCCTCCCATTGTTCATCGATTTTCTCAAGCGGGCTCAGTAACGTCTCCAGTGTGAGACTTTGTTGTTACTGTGTTTGACATATCGATTACACCACGGGGATCTTGCCAGGCTTTGCCATGCAGGCAAGATACTCTCAGTAGCTTGCCAGACTCTCCAAGAGGGGTGGAGGAATCGAACTTGGGTCAACCATGTTGGCTGCGTGCAAGGCAAACGCCCTACCCGCTGTGCTATTGCTCCAGCCCATGTAAAAGTGGTACACTGAATAATTCAGAAAAATAAAAATAATATAAACAATCAAACATAAAAAGTATTCAAGTATTACATAAAGATTTTGAACACAAATTTCATATTAAATCTGCTGTTAATGTCACTGTCACTGTCACTGTCCTCCCGTTGTTCATCGATTTGCTCGAGCGGGCCCACTAACGTCTCCACGTCTCCATTGGAGACTTTGTTGTTACTGTGTTTGGCATATCGAATACATCACGGGTAGCTTGCCAGGCTCTGCCATGCGGGCGTGATACTCTCAGTAGCTTGCCGGGCTCTCCAAGAGGGGCAGAGGAATCGAACTCAGGTCGGCCATGTTGGCTGCGTGCAAGGCAAATTCTCTGCCGCTGTGCTATCGCTCCAGCCCTCAAAAATGTGGCAAGAAGCAAGTGAAAACAGAGATAGATAAATGGGACTATCTTAAACTAAGAAGCTTCTGCACCTCCAAAGAAACAGTGACCAAAATACAAAGACAGTCTACAGAATGGGAAAGGATATTCGTCGAATACACATCTGACAAGGGGTTGATATCCAGGATATACAAAATACTGGTTAAACTACACAAGAAGAAAACATCCAACCCCATCCAAAAATGGGGCAATGAAATGAACAGAAACTTTCTCAAAGAAGAAATCCGAATGGCAAAAAAGCACATGAGAAAATGCTCTACATCATTAATCATCAGAGAGATGCAGATCAAAACCACAATGAGATACCATCTCACACCTCAGAGACTGGCCCACATTCAAAAGAACAAAAGCAACCGATGCTGGCGTGGATGTGGCGAGAAAGGGACACTCCTTCACTGTTGGTGGGAATGTCCACTGGTTCAGCCCTTCTGGACAACAGTATGGACGATTCTCAAAAAATTAGAAATTGAGCTCCCATTTGACCCAGTAATACCACTCCTGGGAATATATCCCAGAGAAGCAAAAATGTATAGTCGAAGTGACATCTGCACTTGTTTGTTCATTGCAGCACTCTTTACAATAGCCAGAAACTGGAAGAAACCTGAATGCCCAAGAACAGATGACTGGTTAAAGAAACTTTGGTACATCTACACAATGGAGTACTATGTAGCTGTTAGAAAAGATGAAGTCATGAAATTTACATACAAGTGGTACAATATGGAAAGTATCATGCTAAGCGAAATGAGTCAGAAAGAGAGGGATAGACATAGAAAGATTGCATTCATCTGGGGGATATAAAGCAACAAAGTATGAGATTAATACCCAAGAATAGCTGAGATCAGCACCAGGAGGATTACTCCATAACTTAGAGGCCAGCCGGGTATCCTAGAGGAAAGGGCAGTTCGGATGGAGAGGGGAGCACCAAATAAAGGATGTTTGGAGGATCCTCCCAGGAGGGGAGATGCATGTCGAAAGTAGAATATGGACTGAACATGTTTGCCACTCAATGCCTCTTTTGCAGACCACAACACCCAAACGGAGAGAGAGAACACAGGGGATTGTCCTGCCACAGAGGCAGGGGGGGATGGGGGGATGGGGGTGGGAGGGATATTATCCATGGTGGTGAAAAACGGGCACTGGTGGAGGGATTGGTATCTGATCATTGTATAATTGAAACCCAAGCACAAAAAAAAATTGTAAATCTACAACTGTAAAAAAATAAATAAATAAAAAAAATGTGGCAAGAGTGTAACACAGCTGCCAATAAATTTATTCTATAGCTGTATTAGTGGAACAAATATAAATAAAAAGAAATGACTAGGATAAGATTAATAAAGCTTTATAGGGCATATGTTTTGAACTCTTATTTTTTCAGTGATATAGAATAGTATTATTTAAAGAAAATTACTTAGAGAAATGCAAGGGTGAGAAAAAGAGAGAGCCGTGTTCATCAGAGCACATGGGCTTCTCCAAATGGGGAAAATCATTGAATTATGATTTCTGGTTAGACATGTTAGAAGTCTAGAAAACATCTTTCTTCCCAGCACAATTGAAAATATGAACAAGTGAAACTCAGAGATTCACTTTCTGTTTTTTAGTGAATACCAGGAAAAGAGAGATGGAGAGAGAAGTAAGATAATATTATCTAAAGAAATTTGCTTAGAGAAATTCAAGGTTTATGTTCGTGTGTGTGAGAGAGAAAGAGACAGAGACAGTGAGACAGAGAGAGAGAGAGAGATGGCACAGGATTGACAGAAAAGTCAAAGACAGCCCGCTCACATACAAAATATGTTCATCTTCATGTAAGCCATCTGTCTCACTTATTGATCCTTAGTATCATATGCAGACTCTCTCTCTCTCTCTCTCTCTCTCTCTCTCTTTCTGGTCTATGAATTGTAATACAGACACTGAAAGGTTATCATGTATATCCCTTTAGCTACTTTCAACACTAAGTTCTTGTCCAGAGTGATCATATCTAACTCTTCCTATCATACTGGTCCTTCTCTGTCCTTTGCCCCACACACAACACTTGTAGCAAGCTTCCATCCATTGATCAGTCCTTCTGGTCCCATTGTTTTCTAGCCTCTTATTAATTTCATAAAAAAAGTTTAAATCCCACATAAGTGTGCAATTATTCTATCTCTCTTCCTATCTGTCTGACTCATTTCATTCCGCCTGATACTTTCCATGTCCTTCCATTTATAAGCTAATTTCATAACTTCATTTTTCCTGGTGGCTACATAATATTCCATTGTGTAGATGAACTCTATTTCATCCACTTTTCTGTTCTAAGACCCTCAGTTTGTTTTAGATTTGTTTATTGTGAATAAAATATTGTGATGCAGTAATTATAGGCATGCAAATATATTTTCAAATTAGTTTTGAGTACCTTGAGGTTAAAGACTATAGTGGAATTTCTGGGTTATACAGAAACTTAATTCTTAGTATATTGGGCAATATCCTAGTTTTTTCCAAAGAGGTCAATCCCGTTGCTGTTCCCACCAGCAGAGAATGGGGATTGCCTTTCACCCACATCTATGCTAACACAGAATGTTTTGGTTCTTTGTGATGTATGCCCTTCTCCCTGGTGTGTGCTAACATCTCATTATTGTTTTGATTTGCATGTTTCTGATAAGTGATGGGGAAAATTTATTCATATATTTTTCTTCCTCCAAGTCTACTTTAAGATGTATCTGTTTAAAATTCCAACTTTAGATGGGGTTTATTTTTTTGTTATTAGGTTTTACAAGAGCTTTATGTATGTTTTATTAATCTTACATCAGATGAGATGTGGGCAGATATTTTTCCCCAGTTTTTTGGTTGTTTTTTGATTCTGGTCAGCATTTCATTGACATTTATTGAGCCATTTAAAACAAATAGACTAACAACAAGCATGAAATGGGTGAAAACTTTGGCTCCAGGTTGATCCCAAAATAATTAGTTTATAGGAGGGAGACAGTCTCTCACCCTGTTCGTTCCATTCTAGGCAATGGGTCCAGATGTGAAGTTCTTCAGCTGATCTTCTCGGTCCTATCTTGGCATTAAAATCACCCACAATGATCTTGTAGAAGGTGTGGTCTTCTTTATAGAACTTCTCTAGCTCCATGTAGAACTTCTCAATTTCTCTTTCATCACAATGAGATGTTGGTGCATAGACAACGAAGACAGAAACTGCAGGCAGTGAGACACATCTATTCAAATGTAAACGTCCGATTCGGGTTGTTAGGCATTCGAATGAATCAATGCTCTTGGCCAAGTTTGTGTTGACAAGGACACCGACGCCTCCGACACCTCTTTTATCACTTGTTCTGAGGAACAATTCTTCTCCAGTGTCGAAAACAGCATGATGAGTTTGGTGCCCTCTTGTCTCGGTCAGACCAATGATGTCATACTTGATCATTCGCGCTTGTACCATCAGGTCCTCGATGGATGCATCTGATGCTAGCGTACGTGCATTGAAAGTACAGACGATCATTTTTGTCTTCCTTCGTTGTGGCAGTCTAGGTCGGCCTTGAGATTTTGTCGGCCTCTCCTTTCTCATCCTTCTCAGTGCTGCCATGTTGGTGAAGCCTTCAGGGTCAGGTGAATGAGACCAGTTGTAGTTACTGGTTTTGGCATATCGAATACACAGCGGATAGCTTGCCAGGCTCTTCCATGCGGGCGGAATACTCTCAGTAGCTTGCCAGTCTTTCCGAGAGGGATAGAGGCTTTTGGGGTGACCTCTAATCACCCTTGTAGGTGTTACCATATTTGAACCCTATCAAATATGGTATGACAATTCCAGAAGATGGGTATTTAGTGTCTTATGATGTGTCCGGAAAGCGTCCTGGAGTGTGGCGACGGCTGGGTAGTGGAAGTAGTGCCAAATTCCACAGGATGGGTATGTCGTTCCCAACGTTCTCCCTTCCGAAATCCGACACGCCATTTCGTCGGTAAAGAAACAAACAGCACCCAGCCCAGACAAGGTCAGACCTGAACACCTGAAGAACCTGCCGTCAGTACTCATCAATACACTGGCTCGGCTCTTCACTCGCTACCTGTCTGAATGCAAGGTTCTGTCCCAATGGAAAACCAGCAGGACCGTACTACTGTTCAAGAAGGGAGACATCCATGACATTGGCAACTATCGCCCGATCTGCCTATTGTCTGTCATCTAAAAGTTGTTCACTCGAGTCATCCTGAATAGGATTGGCAGAACACTAGATGAAGGAAACCATGCGAGCAAGCAGGGTTCCGCAAAGGATTCAGCACCATCGACCATATCCACACGATAACCAAGCTCATTGAGGTTTCTAGGGAGTTCAAGATGCCGCTCTGCTTAACGTTCATAGATTTAAAGAAGGCCTTTGATTCTGTTGAGACAGAAGCGGTCATTGAAGCCCTAGCCAATCAGGGCATTCAAGCCCAATACATCAGGATCCTCCATGAGCTGTATTGCGGATTCACTACCAGGATCTCACCATTCTACAAAGAAGTGATCGTTGATGTCAAGAGAGGGGTGCGACAGGGTGATACCATTTCACCGAAACTCTTCAGTGCCACCCTCGAGAACATCATGTGACGACTGGAATGGGAAGGAATGGGAGTGAAGATAGTTGGTCGGCAACTACACCACCTCTGCTTTGCTGATGACATTGTTTTCATAACACCAAACATCAGCCAAGCATCACAAATGCTGGCCGACTTTGACCATGAGTGTGGAAATGTAGGACTACAGCTGAATCTTACGAAGACAATGTCTATGAGAAACAGCCTTGTTCCTGACGCCCCATTTGCTCTCAATGGAACGACCATCTCTGAATGCAACAGCTATGTGTACCTAGGTCGAGAGGTCAACATGACAAATGACCTGGCACCCGAGCTGCGCAGGAGGAAGAGAGCGGCTTTGAACGCCTTCAAGAACGTCGAAGAAATAGCTAAGAGGACGAAGAACCTCCGGCTCCGGGCACATCTCTTTGATTCCACTGTTCTTCCTGCATTAACATATGCCTCAGAGACCTGGGCCCTATGCAAACAAGATGAGAACGCCATTCAGGTCTCCCAAAGAAGAATAGAAAGAGCTATGCTTGGAATATCACGTTTCACTCAAATGAGAGAACGAATCCGGAGTTCTGACATCTGTCGACGATCAAGGATCAGGGACGCTGTCTCATTTGCCAAGGTGTCGAAAATCAGATGGGCTGGTCACGTAATGAGATTTAAAGACGACCGTTGGACTAGAGCTGTTACTGATTGGATTCCACGGGATGTCAAGAGACCGCGTGGCCGCCCACCTACCAGATGGTCAGACTTCTTCGTCAAGATCATGAACGATCTGTTTGAGGCCCTTCATGTTCCCGGAGCGAACAGATGCCATTGGGCTACACTAGCACGTGACAGGGACAAATGGAGACGTTACTGGCGCCCGCTCGAGCAAATCGACGACTAATGGGAAGTTAAGTGATTAAGTGATAAGTGGGTCAAAAGTAAAACCAAATAATTGATCTATGCAAGAATTTCATGTGTTTTTTGATGTTTCTACTCGAACGGTACAATTTTCTCAGTCATCTCCCATACGATTTTGAACCTGTAAAAAATCCTGAATGTAGGTATCAAGCAGATGCATTACCTGATTACACACAAAACTATCATAATCTTTGATAATTAAGTTTCTTTGATGTATCATGCATATGAGAATTTTACTTTGATCCATGAATTTGATTACCATTATCAACATTGTCATTTGGGTAATTAAGGTGGGATAATACATTGTTCATAATAGCAACATGAAACCTGTGTACAAAGACAATAATAATTCCGAGATATTTTCCCAACTTTGCAGAGACCTCTCCTGCTGATAGCATCAGTTGAGAAAGATTCCCTTCATGGTATTCAGCCCTTGGCATTTTTCTCTGCCAATGGCTGGGTGTCCTGTCTCTCTCCTGGCCTTACTGAGGTGGGTTTCCACTATGTCATTATGGAAATTCCCACCCAGCATTGTGTTATCAACATAGTGTCTCCCAGGGAATCCCTAATCTTCCATGATTAGGAATAAGTAAGAACTTTAAGATGACGAGGACAGTGGTTGTTAGCCTTTAGAACTTGGGAAATTCCTGGTGACATCTGAGATTGGTTCCATGTACAGAGAAAGAAATGAGGGTAGACTGAGATACTGCGCCATAGTAAGCAGCAGCTTAATATACAGGGACCCACATAGGTGTCAGTTTGGGGGCACAGACAGGAACAGTGCATCAGGAACCTTCACAGAAGCTTCATTTCTGACTTGACCCCCTATGAAAGTTCCTCTGCCTGTCATAGATTTGTGTTGGCACACATGTTCTTGAAGCTGGCTCTCAGTTAGGGACTTTGTATTCTTGATCTTCCTTGGCCTCTGTTGTACCAGATTTGTGCCCATATTTGGAATAAAATTTCAAAAGGGTTGTCTAAGCATCAGTAGAGCTGTAGATGGGCAATGTTCCCTTGGGGAGGGAATAAATGGTGTCATTGTGGGGGCTCCAAGCTCAGTGCCTGATTCATAAATTGCTAATTAACCACGACTAATGCAATTTTGGGATATTTTAAAGGGAAATATTGAGATGTTGGGACAGCATAATAAGTAAAACTAATACTACATCTTCTGCTTCCCCCAGATGTCCAGGAAGACTGTGGGCAAACACACATGTGGCAGCCCGTCCCGTGGCCTCTATCATATCTGCACAGAGTCTCCGTGGACTAATGGGAGATGTGCTTATTTCTCCAAGTACCGATTCTCTAGTTTTTTTTTGTTGTTGTTGTTGTTGTTGTTTGTTTTTGCTTTTGGGGTCACACCGGCTAGACACAGGGGTTACTCCTGGCTCATACTCTCAGGAATTACTCCTCGTGGTGCTTGGGGGACCATATGGGTTGCTGGGAATCGAACCCGGGTCGGCTGCATTTAAGGCAAATGCTCTGTACTACCGCTCTGCCCCCTGATTCTCTAGTTTTTACTTCTGGGTTTTGTCAAACACTATTCTCTAGCTTCTTAAAACCAGGCTCATTTTTAATGTTAAGTGTTCATGCATTTCTCCCTTGGTGTCTGTCTTCCCTCCCAACCGATACCAAGTGGAATTGTTTGGTTATTCATTTTGCATCTCAAAATACTTCCAAATCTGGCTCAATAAATGGCATTTATTTCCTAGGAATTTTACGGTAGGTGAATTAAGGTGCCACCTCCCCTCAGCTGGAAACGCTGAGTACTGGCATTGTCAACAGGGTGCCCTGCATCTTGCTCAGGATCCGCTGCTGCTGTCCCTCGGGGATCAGTCCCTCTGCACACATCCCCCTGGTGTCTCTGCCCTCTCCGACTGAAGCTTCTCCTCAGCACAGACATGACGCTCCCAAGGTCAGAGGTCACAGGACAGAGGGAGAAGCACGCAGATTTCACGCAACTGCATCATGGTCACAGAGGAAAGTCACAGCGAGGTTGGGAAAGGACAGAGACAAGCTCTCATTACACAAAACCATGTGGTCCTTGACTTCTGACCGTGGCCACTATCCTAGTGTCATCTACTCCACTCCCAGGATCCAATCATCCTAAGGCCCCAGTGGTTTCCATTGGAGTTATTAAGAAGTCCAGAAACACCCCCTGCATACAGGTATTACTGCCTTGTCAATATGATAATTGTTCTTCAAAACTGATACGTGGGCACAATTTAATCTTCTCTGTCGTGCATGTATTTTAATTTTCGTTTTCTTGAGAAAAAATTTAGTTTTAGTGAAGAAGGAAATCCATACTGAGATTTCTGCCTCTCTGAACCTATTTCCCTCATCTCTGCACCCTTTCTTTCTTGGGACTTGGCGCCCTCTGCAGCCCGGCCCCCACCCTGCAGGAAGGGCCTCTGGGCTCTCAGGGGCTTCAACCTCTTGACATCTCTAAAGCAGGGTTGAATTCTGGGACTTCACTTCAGAAGCCGTGTTCGAGAGTCATATTATTTTATGGGCTTTTTGATTTGGTTCTGAGCTACACCAAGCAATTCTGAGGTCTTATTCCTGGCTCTGTGTTCAAGAATTGCTCAGGTAGATGCATCCCAGGAAAATATTGACATATCCAGTAGTGGTATATATAAAACTTAAAAGGTGACGCTGACTATTTTTCGCTGAGATTATGTAGAAATAGTACAATACGTCGATTGCCTCGAGCAGGCCCCAGTAACGTCTCTTTCATACTAGCCCTGAGATTATATTCAAGGCTCTTTAGGAGAATGAGACCCAACATTGTTACTGGTATTTGGCATATTTGGTACGCCATGGGGAGTTTGCCAGACTCTGCCCTGTGGGCAGGCTACATTCGATAAGCTGCATGTTTGTCCAAAGTAGGAATGAGACAATAAGATGTCATTTAAAAAAGTTCTGAAAAGATGTCGCGCGGTCGCGAATGCGGCCGGGCGGTTCCGGGATCTGGATTTTATAGTCTCTGAGTCTTGGCCGCTGATGGGATTACACGGCGCCAGGGGGCCAGGTGGTGAGTGTGACCCCCGCCTACTGGAATTTGGAGGATCTGGGTGGAAAATGCTCGACTCCAATCCGAGTAGGCTTGGAGGTCTCGGCCGCGGAACCCGCGTGGCTTTGTCCCTCTGCCAGTACATTCATGTGTGAGGAGAGTGGACTCAGCATGGTGGTGGCTGGTCCTGGAGGTCTTCGGCTGCCGGAACCCTGGTCGGGGCAGGGAGGAAAGCTCAACCCGCTCCCCTGCAAGGGGACCCGGGAAGGAACACCCAGGCACGGGGGCAGAAGACTGCACTGTTCTCGTCCTGGATCTGGATTTTATAGTCTCTGAGTCTTGGCCGCTGATGGGATTACACGGCGCCAAGGGGCCAGGTGGTGAGTATGACCACCGCCTACTGGAATTTGGAGGATCTGGGTGGAAGATGCTCCACTCCAATCCGAGTAGGCTTGGAGGTCTCGGCCCCGGAACCCGCGTGGCTTTGTCCCTCTGCCAGTACATTCATGTGTGAGGAGAGTGGACTCAGCATGGTGGTGGCTGGTCCTGGAGGTCTTCGGCTGCCGGAACCCTGGTCGGGGCAGGGAGGAAAGCTCAATCCACTCCCCTCCAAGGGGACCCGGGAAGGAACACCCAGGCACGGGGGCAGAAGACTGCACTGTTCTCGTCCAGGATCTGGATTTTATAGTCTCTGAGTCTTGGCCGCTGATGGGATTACACGGCGCCAGGGGGCCAGGTGGTGAGTGTGAACCCGCCTACTGGAATTTGGAGGATCTGGGTGGAAAATGCTCGACTCCAATCCGAGTAGGCTTGGAGGTCTCGGCCGCGGAACCCGCGTGGCTTTGTCCCTCTTCCAGTACATTCATGTGTGAGGAGAGTGGACTCAGCATGGTGGTGGCTGGTCCTGGAGGTCTTCGGCTGCCGGAACCCTGGTCGGGGCAGGGAGGAAAGCTCAACCCGCTCCCCTCCAAGGGGCCCCGGGAAGGAACACCCAGGCACGGGGGCAGAAGACTGCACTGTTCTCGTCCTGGATCTGGATTTTATAGTCTCTGAGTCTTGGCCGCTGATGGAATTACACGGAGCCAGGGGGCCAGGTGGTGAGTATGACCCCCGCCTACTGGAATTTGGAGGATCTGGGTGGAAGATGCTCCACTCCAATCCTAGTAGGCTTGGAGGTCTCGGCCCCGGAACCCGCGTGGCTTTGTCCCTCTGCCAGTACATTCATGTGTGAGGAGAGTGGACTCAGCATGGTGGTGGCTGGTCCTGGAGGTCTTCGGGTGCTGGAACCCTGGTCGGGGCAGGGAGGAAAGCTCAATCCGCTCCCCTCCAAGGGGCCCCGGGAAGGAACACCGAGACGCGGGGGCAGAAGACTGCACTGTTCTCGTCCGGGATCTGGATTTTATAGTCTCTGAGTCTTGGACGCTGATGGGATTACGCGGCGCCAGGTGGCCAGGTGGTGAGTGTGACCCCCGCCTACTGGAATTTGGAGGATCTGGGTGGAAGATGCTCCACTCCAATCCGAGTAGGCTTGGAGGTCTCGGCCCCGGAACCCGCGTGGCTTTGTCTCTCTGCCAGTACATTCATGTGTGAGGAGAGTGGACTCAGCATGGTGGTGGCTGGTCCTGGAGGTCTTCGGCTGCCGGAACCCTGGTCGGGGCAGGGAGGAAAGCTCAACCCGCTCCCCTGCAAGGGGACCCGGGAAGGAACACCCAGGCACGGGGGCAGAAGACTGCACTGTTCTCGTCCTGGATCTGGATTTTATAGTCTCTGAGTCTTGGCCGCTGATGGGATTACACGGCGCCAATGGGCCAGGTGGTGAGTATGACCACCGCCTACTGGAATTTGGAGGATCTGGGTGGAAGATGCTCCACTCCAATCCGAGTAGGCTTGGAGGTCTCGGCCCCGGAACCCGCGTGGCTTTGTCCCTCTGCCAGTACATTCATGTGTGAGGAGAGTGGACTCAGCATGGTGGTGGCTGGTCCTGGAGGTCTTCGGCTGCCGGAACCCTGGTCGGGGCAGGGAGGAAAGCTCAATCCGCTCCCCTCCAAGGGGACCCGGGAAGGAACACCCAGGCACGGGGGCAGAAGACTGCACTGTTCTCGTCCTGGATCTGGATTTTATAGTCTCTGAGTCTTGGCCGCTGATGGAATTACACGGAGCCAGGGGGCCAGGTGGTGAGTATGACCCCCGCCTACTGGAATTTGGAGGATCTGGGTGGAAGATGCTCCACTCCAATCCTAGTAGGCTTGGAGGTCTCGGCCCCGGAACCCGCGTGGCTTTGTCCCTCTGCCAGTACATTCATGTGTGAGGAGAGTGGACTCAGCATGGTGGTGGCTGGTCCTGGAGGTCTTCGGGTGCTGGAACCCTGGTCGGGGCAGGGAGGAAAGCTCAATCCGCTCCCCTCCAAGGGGCCCCGGGAAGGAACACCGAGACGCGGGGGCAGAAGACTGCACTGTTCTCGTCCGGGATCTGGATTTTATAGTCTCTGAGTCTTGGACGCTGATGGGATTACGCGGCGCCAGGTGGCCAGGTGGTGAGTGTGACCCCCGCCTACTGGAATTTGGAGGATCTGGGTGGAAAATGCTTGACTCCAATCCGAGTAGGCTTGGAGGTCTCGGCCCCGGAACCCGCGTGGCTTTGTCTCTCTGCCAGTACATTCATGTGTGAGGAGAGTGGACTCAGCATGGTGGTGGCTGGTCCTGGAGGTCTTCGGCTGCCGGAACCCTGGTCGGGGCAGGGAGGAAAGCTCAATCCGCTCCCCTCCAAGGGGCCCCGGGAAGGAACCCCCTGGCGCGGTGGCAGAAGACTGCCCTGTTCTCGTCCGGGATCTGGATTTTATAGTTTCTGAGTCTTGGACGCTGATGGGATTACACGACGCCAGGGGGCCAGGTGGTGAGTGTGACCCCCGCCTACTGGAATTTGGAGAATCTGGGTGGAAAATGCTCGACTCCAATCCGAGTAGGCTTGGAGGTCTTGTCCACGGAACCCGCGTGGCATTGTCGCTCTGCCAGAATATTCATGTGTGCGGAGAGTGCACTCAGCATGGTGGTGGCTGGTCCTGGAGGTCTTCTGCTGCTGGAACCCTGGTCGGGGCATGGAGGAAAGCTCAACCCGCTCCCCTCCAAGGGGCCCAGGGAAGGAACACCCAGGCATGGGGGCAGAAGACTGCACTGTTCTCGTCCTGGATCTGGATTTTATAGTCTCTGAGTCTTGGCCGTTGATGGGATTACACGGCACCAGGGGGCCAGGTGGTGAGTGTGACCGCCGCCTACTGGAATTTGGAGGATCTGGGTGGAAGATGCTCGACTCCAATCTGATTAGGCTTGGAGGTCTCGGCCCCGGAACCCGTCTGGCTTTGTCCCTCTGCCAGAATATTCATGTGTGCAGAGTGTACTCAGCATGGTGGTGGCTGGTCCTGGAGGTCTTCTGCTGCCGGAATACTGGTCGGGGCAGGGAGGAAAGCTCAACCCGCTCCCCTCCAAGGGGCCCCGGGAAGGAACACCCAGGCACGGGGGCAAAAGACTGCACTGTTCTCGTCCGGGATCTGGATTTTATAGTCTCTGAGTCTTGGCCGCTGATGGGATTACACGGCGCCAGTGGGCCAGGTGCTGAGTGTGACCCACACCTACTGGAATTTGGAGGATCTGCGTGGAAAATGCTCGACTCCAATCCGAGTAGGCTTGGAGGTCTCGGCCGCGAAACCCGCGTGGCATTGTCCCTCTGCCAGTACATTCATGTGTGAGGAGAGTAGACTCAGCATGGTGGTGGCTGGTCCTGGAGGTCTTCGGCTGCCGGAACCCTGGTCGGGGCAGGGAGGAAAGCTCAATCCGCTCCCCTCCAAGGGGACCCGGGAAGGAACACCCAGGCACGGGGGCAGAAGACTGCACTGTTCTCGTCCAGGATCTGGATTTTATAGTCTCTGAGTCTTGGCCGCTGATGGGATTACACGGCGCCAGGGGGCCAGGTGGTGAGTGTGACCCCCGCCTACTGGAATTTGGAGGATCTGGGTGGAAAATGCTCGACTCCAATCCGAGTAGGCTTGGAGGTCTCGGCCGCGGAACCCGCGTGGCTTTGTCCCTCTGCCAGTACATTCATGTGTGAGGAGAGTGGACTCAGCATGGTGGTGGCTGGTCCTGGAGGTCGTCGGCTGCCGGAACCCTGGTCAGGGCAGGGAGGAAAGCTCAACCCGCTCCCCTGCAAGGGGCCCCGGGAAGGAACACCCAGGCACGGGGGCAGAAGACTGCACTGTTCTCGTCCTGGATCTGGATTTTATAGTCTCTGAGTCTTGGCCGCTGATGGGATTACACGGCGCCAGGGGGCCAGGTGGTGAGTATGACCCCCGCCTACTGGAATTTGGAGGATCTGGGTGGAAGATGCTCCACTCCAATCCGAGTAGGCTTGGAGGTCTCGGCCGCGGAACCCGCGTGGCTTTGTCCCTCTGCCAGTACATTCATGTGTGAGGAGAGTGGACTCAGCATGGTGGTGGCTGGTCCTGGAGGTCTTCGGCTGCCGGAACCCTGGTCGGGGCAGGGAGGAAAGCTCAATCCGCTACCCTCCAAGGGGCCCCGGGAAGGAACCCCCTGGCGCGGTGGCAGAAGACTGCCCTGTTCTCGTCCGGGATCTGGATTTTATAGTTTCTGAGTCTTGGACGCTGATGGGATTTCACGACGCCAGGGGGCCAGGTGGTGAGTGTGACCCCCGCCTACTGGAATTTGGAGGATCTGGGTGGAAAATGCTCGACTCCAATCCGAGTAGGCTTGGAGGTCTTGGCCACGGAACCCGCGTGGCTTTGTCGCTCTGCCAGAATATTCATGTGTGCGGAGAGTGGACTCAGCATGGTGGTGGCTGGTCCTGGAGGTCATCTGCTGCTGGAACCCTGGTCGGGGCATGGAGAAAAGGTCAACCCGCTCCCCTCCAAGGGGCCCCGGGAAGGAACACCCAGGCACGGGGGCAGAAGACTGCACTGTTCTCGTCCGGGATCTGGATTTTATAGTCTCTGAGTCTTGGCCGTTGATGGGATTACACGGCATCAGGGAGCCAGGTGGTGAGTGTGACCGCCGCCTACTGGAATTTGGAGGATCTGGGTGGAAGATGCTCGACTCCAATCTGATTAGGCTTGGAGGTCTCGGCCCCGGAACCCGTCTGGCTTTGTCCCTCTGCCAGAATATTCATGTGTGCAGAGTGTACTCAGCATGGTGGTGGCTGGTCCTGGAGGTCTTCTACTGCCGGAATCCTGGTCGGGGCAGGGAGGAAAGCTCAACCCGCTCCCCTCCAAGGGGCCCCGGGAAGGAACACCCAGGCACGGGGGCAGAAGACTGCACTGTTCTCATCCGGGATCTGGATTTTATAGTCTCTGAGTCTTTGACGCTGATGGGATTACACGGCGCCAGGTGGCCAGGTGGTGAGTGTGACCCCCGCCTACTGGAATTTGGAGGATCTGGTGGAAGATGCTCGACTCCAGTCCGTGTTGGCTTGGAGGTCTCGGCCCCGGAACCCGCGTGGCTTTGTCCCTCTGCCAGTACATTCATGTGTGAGGAGAGTGGACTCAGCATGGTGGTGGCTGGTCCTGGAGGTCTTCGGGTGCTGGAACCCTGGTCGGGGCAGGGAGGAAAGCTCAATCCGCTCCCCTCCAAGGGGCCCCGGGAAGGAACACCGAGACGCGGGGGCAGAAGACTGCACTGTTCTCGTCCGGGATCTGGATTTTATAGTCTCTGAGTCTTGCCCGCTGATGGGATTACACGGCACCAGGTGGCCAGGTGGTGAGTGTGACCCCCGCCTACTGGAATTTGGAGGATCTGGGTGGAAAATGCTTGACTCCAATCCGAGTAGGCTTGGAGGTCTCGGCCCCGGAACCCGTCTGGCTTTGTCCTTCTGCCAGAATATTCATGTGTGCAGAGTGTACTCAGCATGGTGGTGGCTGGTCCTGGAGGTCTTCTGCTGCCGGAATCCTGGTCGGGGCAGGGAGGAAAGCTCAACCCGCTCCCCTCCAAGCGGCCCCGGGAAGGAACACCCAGGCCAGGGGGCAGAAGACTGCACTGTTCTCGTCCGGGATCTGGATTTTATAGTCTCTGAGTCTTGGCCGCTGATGGGATTACACGGCGCCAGGGGGCCAGGTGGTGAGTATGACCCCCGCCTACTGGAATTTGGAGGATCTGGGTGGAAGATGCTCCACTCCAATCCGAGTAGGCTTGGAGGTCTCGGCCCCGGAACCCGCGTGGCTTTGTCCCTCTGCCAGTACATTCATGTGTGAGGAGAGTGGACTCAGCATGGTGGTGGCTGGTCCTGGAGGTCTTCGGCTGCCGGAACCCTGGTCGGGGCAGGGAGGAAAGCTCAATCCGCTCCCCTCCAAGGGGCCCCGTGAAGGAACACCCAGGCACGGGGGCAGAAGACTGCACTGTTCTCGTCCGGGATCTGGATTTTATAGTCTCTGAGTCTTGGACGCTGATGGGATTACGCGGCGCCAGGTGGCCAGGTGGTGAGTGTGACCCCCGCCTACTGGAATTTGGAGGATCTGGGTGGAAAATGCTCGACTCCAATCTGATTAGGCTTGGAGGTCTCGGCCGCGAAACCCGCGTGGCTTTGTCCCTCTGCCAGTACATTCATGTGTTAGGAGAGTGGACTCAGCATGGTGGTGGCTGGTCCTGGAGGTTTTCGGCTGCCGGAACCCTGGTCGGGGCAGGGAGGAAAGCTCAATCCGCTCCCCTCCAAGGGGCCCCGGGAAGGAACACCCAGGCACGGGGGCAGAAGACTGCACTGTTCTCGTCCAGGATCTGGATTTTATAGTCTCTGAGTCTTGGCCGCTGATGGGATTACACGGCGCCAGGGGGCCAGGTGGTGAGTGTGACCCCCGCCTACTGGAATTTGGAGGATCTAGGTGGAAAATGCTCGACTCCAATCCGAGTAGGCTTGGAGGTCTCGGCCGCGGAACCCGCGTGGCTTTGTCCCTCTGCCAGTACATTCATGTGTGAGGAGAGTGGTCTCAGCATGGTGGTGGCTGGTCCTGGAGGTCGTCGGCTGCCGGAACCCTGGTCGGGGCAGGGAGGAAAGCTCAACCCGCTCCCCTGCAAGGGGCCCCGGGAAGGAACACCCAGGCACGGGGGCAGAAGACTGCACTGTTCTCGTCCTGGATCTGGATTTTATAGTCTCTGAGTCTTGGCCGCTGATGGGATTACACGGCGCCAGGGGGCCAGGTGGTGAGTATGACCCCCGCCTACTGGAATTTGGAGGATCTGGGTGGAAGATGCTCCACTCCAATCCGAGTAGGCTTGGAGGTCTCAGCCCCGGAACCCGCGTGGCTTTGTCCCTCTGCCAGTACATTCATGTGTGAGGAGAGTGGACACAGCATGGTGGTGGCTGGTCCTGGAGGTCTTCGGCTGCCGGAACCCTGGTCGGGGCAGGGAGGAAAGCTCAATCCGCTCCCCTCCAAGGGGCCCCGGGAAGGAACACCCAGGCACGGCGGCAGAAGACTGCACTGTTCTCGTCCGGGATCTGGATTTTATAGTCTCTGAGTCTTGGACGCTGATGGGATTACGCGGCGCCAGGTGGCCAGGTGGTGAGTGTGACCCCCGCCTACTGGAATTTGGAGGATCTGGGTGAAAAATGCTTGACTCCAATCCGAGTAGGCTTGGAGGTCTCGGCCCCGGAACCTGCGTGGCTTTGTCTCTCTGCCAGTACATTCATGTGTGAGGAGAGTGGACTCAGCATGGTGGTGGCTGGTCCTGGAGGTCTTCGGCTGCCGGAATCCTGGTCGGGGCAGGGAGGAAAGCTCAATCCGCTCCCCTCCAAGGGGCCCCGGGAAGGAACACCCAGGCACGGGGGCAAAAGACTGCACTGTTCTCGTCCGGGATCTGGATTTTATAGTCTCTGAGTCTTGGCCGCTGATGGGATTACACGGCGCCAGGGGGCCAGGTGGTGAGTATGACCCCCGCCTCCTGGAATTTGGAGGATCTGGGTGGAAGATGCTCCACTCCAATCCGAGTAGGCTTGGAGGTCTCGGCCGCGGAACCCACGTGGCTTTGTCCCTCTGCCAGTACATTCATGTGTGAGGAGAGTGGACTCAGCATGGTGGTGGCTGGTCCTGGAGGTCTTCGGCTGCCGGAACCCTCGTCGGGGTAGGGAGGAAAGCTCAATCCGCTCCCCTCCAAGGGGCCCCGGGAAGGAACCCCCTGGCGCGGTGGCAGAAGACTGCCCTGTTCTCGTCCGGGATCTGGATTTTATAGTTTCTGAGTCTTGGACGCTGATGGGATTACACGACGCCAGGGGGCCAGGTGGTGAGTGTGACCCCCGCCTACTGGAATTTGGGGGATCTGGGTGGAAAATGCTCGACTCCAATCCGAGTAGGCTTGGAGGTCTTGGCCACGGAACCCGCGTGGCTTTGTCGCTCTGCCAGAATATTCATGTGTGCGCAGAGTGGACTCAGCATGGTGGTGGCTGGTCCTGGAGGTCTTCTGCTGCTGGAACCCTGGTCGGGGCATGGAGAAAAGCTCAACCCGCTCCCCTCCAAGGGGCCCCGGGAAGGAACACCCAGGCACGGGGGCAGAACACTGCACTGTTCTCGTCCGGGATCTGGATTTTATAGTCTCTGAGTCTTGGCCGTTGATGGGATTACACGGCACCAGGGGGCCAGGCGGTGAGTGTGACCGCCGCCTACTGGAATTTGGAGGATCTGGGTGGAAGATGTTCGACTCCAATCTGATTAGGCTTGGAGGTCTCGGCCCCGGAACCCGTCTGGCTTTGTCCCTCTGCCAGAATATTAATGTGTGCAGAGTGTACTCAGCATGGTGGTGGCTGGTCCTGCAGGTCTTCTGCTGCCGGAATCCTGGTCGGGGCAGGGAGGAAAGCTCAACCCGCTCCCCTCCAAGGGGCCCCGGGAAGGAACACCCAGGCACGGGGGCAGAAGACTGCACTGTTCTCGTCCGGGATCTGGATTTTATAGTCTCTGAGTCTTGGCCGCTGATGGGATTACACGGCGCCAGGGGGCCAGGTGGTGAGTGTGACCCCCGCCTACTGGAATTTGGAGGATCTGGGTGGAAGATGCTCGACTCCAGTTCGTGTTGGCTTGGAGGTCTCGGCCCCGGAACCCGCGTGGCTTTGTCCCTCTGCCGGTACATTCATGTGTGAGGAGAGTGGACTCAGCATGGTGGTGGCTGGTCCTGGAGGTCTTCGGGTGCTGGAACCCTGGTCGGGGCAGGGAGGAAAGCTCAATCCGCTCCCCTCCAAGGGGCCCCGGGAAGGAACACCGAGACGCGGGGGCAGAAGACTGCACTGTTCTCGTCCAGGATCTGGATTTTATAGTCTCTGAGTCTTGCCCGCTGATGGGATTACACGGCGCCAGGTGGCCAGGAGGTGAGTGTGACCCCCGCCTACTGGAATTTGGAGGATCTGGGTGGAAAATGCTCGACTCCAATCCGAGTAGGCTTGGAGGTCTCGGCCCCGGAACCCGCTTGGCTTTGTCCCTCTGCCAGTACATTCATGTGTGCGGAGAGTGGTCTCAGCATGGTGGTGGCTGGTCCTGGAGGTCTTCGGCTGCCGGAACCCTGATCGGGGTAGGGAGGAAAGCTAAACCCGCTCCCCTCCAATGGGCCCCGGGAAGGAACACCCAGGCATGGGGGCAGAAGACTGCACTGTTCTCGTCCGGGATCTGGATTTTATAGTCTCTGAGTCTTGCCCGCTGATGGGATTACACGGCGCCTGGGGGCCAGGTGGTGAGTGTGACCCCCGCCTACTGGAATTTGGAGGATCTGGGTGGAGGATGCTCGACTCCAATCCGAGTAGGCTTGGAGTTCTCGGCTCCGGAACCCGCGTAGCTTTGTCCCTCTGCCAGTACATTCATGTGTGCGGAGAGTGGTCTCAGCATGGTGGTGGCTGGTCCTGGAGGTCTTCGGCTGCCGGATCCCTGGTCGGGGCAGAGAGGAAAGCTCAACCCACTCCCCTCCAAGGGGCCCCGGGAAGGAACACCCAGGCACGGGGGCAGAAGATTGCACTGTTCTCGTCCGGGATCTGGATTTTATAGTCTCTGAGTCTTGGCCACTGATGGGATTTCACGGCGCCATGGGGCCAGGTGGTGAGTGTGACCCCGCCTACTGGAATTTGGAGGGTCTGGGTGGAAGATGCTCGACTCCAATCCGAGTAGGCTTGGAGGTCTCGGCCCCGGAACTCACGTGGCTTTGTCCCTCTGCCAGTACATTCATGTGTGCGGAGAGTGGTCTCAGCATGGTGGTGGCTGGTCCTGGAGGTCTTCGGCTGCCGGAGCCCTGGTCGGGGCAGGGAGGAAAGCTCAACCTGCTCCCCTCCAAGGGGCCCCGGGAAGGAATACCCAGGCGCGGGGGCAGAAGACTGCACTGTTCTCGTCCGGGATCTGGATTTTATAGTCTCTTAGTCTTGGCCGCTGATGGGATTACACGGCGCCAGGGGGCCAGGTGGTGGTTGTGACTCCCGCCTACTGGAATTTGGAGGATCTGGGTGGAAGATGCTCGACTCCATTCCGATTTTTTTCTGAGTTTATGTATTTTATGAATTTTTCGCTGAGATTATGTAGAAATAGTACAATAAGTAATTAATTCACTGAAATAAAAATAGTAAAACCATCAAACTAAAAGAGGATTTATATCTTTAAGTAAATATTTTTATAGCACTGTCCTCCCGTTTTTGACTGCGTGCAAGGCAAACGCCCTGCTGCTGTGCTATCGCTCCAGCAATAAACATAGACATGTCCATTTAGACAATTTGGAAATATATTTCCAATTAGTGCTTTGGGTTCTTTGGGTCGATGACAAGAGTGGAATTTCTGGGTCACATAGAGGCTAAATTTTTAGCATACTGTGCAGTATCCAAATTTTTCCAAAGAGTTTGATCCCGTTGATATTTTTACCAGCAGAGAATGAGGATTGCATTTCCCCCACATCTATGCCAACACAGAATGTTTTGTTTTTTTTGTGATGTGTGCCTTTCTCTCTGGTGTGAGGTGATATTTCAATAGTGTTTTAATATGCATTTTCTGATAAGTGTATAGACAATTTGTTCATACCATTCTCTGTCTCAAAATCTACTTTAAGGATATATCCATTTAAAACCTCATTTTTAGATAGGGTTTATTTTTCTCTTAGGTTTTTCAAGTCCTTTATTTAAGTTTTATTAATCCTCCATGAGATAAGTCTCTGGGTCTTGCACAGGGACTATAAAACCCAGCTCCAGGAAGAGAACAGCGCAGAGTCTACTGCCCCTGCGCCTGGTTGTCCCAGCCGGAAACCCTTGGAAGAGGGCGGGGTGAGTCTCCCTCCCCTCCCCGAGCAGAGTTCCAGCAGCTGGAGACCTCCAGAGCCAGCCACAAACATGCTGAGTCCAACTCTCCACACGCAAGAAGGTACCGGCAGAGGAACAAAGGCATGCAGGTCCCGGGGCTGAGATCTCCAAGCCCGCTTGGATCGGGGCTGAGCACCCTCTACCCAGATCCTCCATGTTCCAGTAGGCAGGGATCATACTCACCAACTGGCCTCCTGGCGCTGTGTAATCCCATCAATGTCCAAGACCCAGAGACTATAAAACCCAGCTCCCGGAAGCGTGAGGCTGCGACATCTTATTATCTCATCTTGCTTTGGACAACCTGGCAGGCTTCGAATGCAACCTGCCCACATGGCAGAGTCTGGCAAACTCCCTGTGCATGCCAAAACCCAGTATCAATGAAGAGTCTCATTCTCCTAACCCTAAAATGGCCGTGAATATGGCACTCTTTAAAATCTCAGGGCTAGGACAAAGGAGACGTTACTGGTGCCTGCTCAAGGCAATCGACGAACAACAGTATGATCATGATTGTGATCGTGACATATGATAGGTAGTGAGTTTTATTAATTCTACATAAGGTGAGTAGTGAGCAGATATTTTCCCCCAGTTTTGGGGTTGTCTTTTGATTATGGTTATCATTTCATTTACTATAATTGGGCCATATTAAAAAAGTAGCTGACAACTCAAAGTATGAAATGAGTGAAAACTTTGGCTCCACATTGATCCAAAATAGTTTATGGGAGGGAAATTGAAACAAGAAGACAATGACCATGTGTTTGTACTCAGGTGAAACAGAAAATGTTTGTCATGGGCTGATCACAATCACAAACCAAAATCACCTTCAATGTTGGGTGCAGAAACAGCCTAGTGAGTCAGTGACCACTCAGATGGAATTGTGACCAATGTGGGTGTGTCATTGCAGGTTCAGAGTCAGGACACAACTCACGTGTCTTCACAGAGCAGGGCCTCACTCAGCCTCTGTGCACACAGCAATGTCCTAGGATGTGGTTCCTCCTTCCACAAACACAAGGTGAAACAAAATCGACTCTGGACTCACTCCCCACTGCCTTCTCAGAGAGTCACCAGGGCTCAGAACTTCCTCCTCAGACTAAGATGAACCTCGGTTACTTTCTTTGTCTCCTGGAACCAAAAAAAGCATTAACTAACGGAGGTGATCATAGTCGTGTTCACGTAGTACCAAATACAGTAGCCAAAATGCACACACAACACACAACCGCAACGTTCAGTTCTGTTTGTTTCCTCATTGAGCCGTGGAGTCCATTCTTTCTCTCCTTCAGTTCTATTCGAAGGGCAGTGATCTTTGTTTTCTTCCTTTTCTGAGACTCCCAAGTCTCCGTGTCCATGTTTTCTTCAGGTCAGAGAGCACTGAGAGGATTGTTGCTCTCCGCAAACCCACAGAGCATCGGTTGTTCTGATGTTCTTACCTGGATTCAGTCCACATCCATTAAACGATAGAATTATGTTTTCAATGTCCCTGGTGCTCTGTGGGACCAGAGCATATAAATGCCTGGTGGTCTGGGCATGGATTGGGTGAAGTTCCTCCCAAAAAACCCAATCTATTAAGCTAGGGCTGTGACTCTAGTAACTTCTGGCAGCCAAAAAGCCTGTGGTGTTTTCTCAGTGGAACTGGGAGGACCAGAGGTCGGTTGGCAGAAATAACAGTAGGTTCTGGTGCTGACGGGGTATCACTGAGGCCTGTGACATCCCTCGGTGAACAGGCTTTAAAGAATATCATGAACTTATAGAAATGATCTCATGAGTATCAGGAATATAAATTCTCAGTCCAATTGTATAGAATTTAGAGCCCAGAACAAATCCTTGCATCTTTTATGGTGAATCTTTGGGAAAGGATTCCATCTCCTGGAGTGGAGCAAGGAAAATCTCTCCTGTGTAATCTCAGGGCGGCTAGGGAAGCCTGAGGGCTCCCCTACACTGGCCAAGTTGGAAGCGGCTGGGGCCTCTCCCCCACCCCAGGCGGTAAATTTCCTGGGTTGATGGAGGTTGATTGATCAGTTACCTTTTATTCCATTCTCCCCACACGCATGTTCCACTCTCTCTGAGCCCCCCATTCTAGTCTCACACTGGCCCTCATTCCTGTTTCTTCCTGACTCTCCCACTCATCTCTCCATGCTCCATATCACAGCCTGGTCTCTCTCTCTCCAAGCTCCTGCTCCTGTATTTTTCTACATTCTTCTCCCTCTGTCCCCCTTGCTAGTCTCTCTGCGCTCCATCTTGCTGTCCTGCTCTCTGTCTCTCCAACTCTCTCTCTTCTCCTGTTCCCCAGCACTGGGGGTAGCCACCACACTCTTTCAGTAGCAAGAGCAACATAAGGAAACCCTTCCTGACCATCCATCAAGCTCAAGGGCTGAAACACCATTTAGGGGTGTTCCTCTTCTCCTTAGTCCAGTAACTTAATTAACAACTTAATTAACATCATAATCCTACTTCTTAATATTAGTCATTTAACTAGTGGAGCTGTGGACACAGTAAGAGATACAATGAGCTGCAGCACTATTTACAATAGCCAGAAACTGGAAGAAACCTGAGTGCCCAAGAACAGATAACTGGTTAAAGAAACTTTGGTACCTCTACACAATGGAGTACAATGTAGCTGTTAGAAAAGATGAAGTCATGAAATTTACATAAAAGTGGTACAACATGGAAAGTATCATGCTAAGCGAAATGAGTCAGAAAGAGAGGGATAGACATAGAAAGATTGCATTCATCTGGGGGACATAAAGTAACAAAATATGAGATTAATACCCAAGTATAGCTGAGATCAGCACCAGGAGGATTACTCCATAGCTTAGAGGCCAGTTGGGCATTCTAGGAGAAAGGGCAGCTCAGATAGAGAAGGAAGCACCAAATAAAGGGTGTTTGGAGGATCCTCCCAGGAGGGGAGATGTATGTTGAAAGTAGACTATGGATTGAACATGTTTGCCACTCAATTCATCTTTTGCAGACCACAACACTCAAAAGGAGAGAGAGAACAAAAGGGAATGCCCTGCCACAGAGGCAGGGTGGGATGGGGGAGATAGGGGTGGGAGGGATATTATCCATGGTGGTGGAAAATGGGAACTGGTGGAGGGATGGGTATTTGATCATTGTATAATCGAAAGCCAAGCACAAAAAATTGTAAATCTACAACTGTACCTCATGGTGTTTCACTAATAAAAAAAAGAGAGATACAATGAGCTTGTAGTGTGGCTCTCCCAGGAACATCGTGCCACGGTCTCAGATTACAGTGCTCAGGCCAGATTAATCTTTACTAACCCTAGGAGGGACAGAATATAGTTATTACTGTTTTGATCATGACAGAATTTGTCCATGACTATGCTCTTAACTTATAGTAAATTATTATGACACTTTGGCCAGGCCCATTTCGTGCCAGTGTAGTACATAGCTCACAGCTTGCTCTGGGCCCATCCAGTCCCTCGTCGGGACCCTGATTTTGGGGTGCTAAGAAGTAAGGGCAACTGAGGCTTAAGTAGAGAGAACAAATCTCCAGGAAGTAAAAATCATTCAGGGTCAGTTAAGTCCCAAGTTACTAAAGCATAGCATTAACTGTCTTCTTGTGTCCAAACAAAAAGGACATTGCTCTGAATTTACTATGCAAAGGACTTAAGAAGAGAAAAACAATATTTACAAGTCAGCAGAGCACAAAGAAAAAAGTTACAAATAAAGGCAGAGAAATGGGAGAACTGTGATGGGAGCAACCCAATAAACCTAAGCTCTCTGCGGCAAGACAGAAAGGACAAACCAATGTTATCCTACACTCTACAACAAATGGTGGAATGGGAAAACAACACCACACACAAAGACAACAATAGAAGATAGACTGAATCCATGTCTAACAGCCGATGCAGAATTTCATTAAAAGTGGACTTTTGGCAGCAAAATCCTTAAAATACACAGAGGAAAACCTCGATCAGTCTCTCCATGACACTAATCTTTAAAGAACTCATCTATAGTTTCATTCCATTGGCAAAGAGAAGAGAAACTGAAATAAATAAATGGAACTAAATCAGTTACAAGATTTTCATGAGAACGTAAGTGATATTAAAATTGAAGTAACCAACTGACCGGAAGAAAATGTGTACCCACCAATTATCAGATATTCATAACACTCACCAAGCTCAACATCAGAATAAATAGCACTGAAGCACTGTCCTCCTGTTGTTCATCGATTTGCTCGAGGAGCACCAGTAACGTCTCCCAACAAATTTTGAGACTTGTTGTTACTCTTTTTGGCATCAAAGACATCACGGGTAGCTTGCCAGGCTTTGCCATGTGGGCGAGAAACTCTCGGTAACATGCCGGGCTCTCTGAGAGGGGCGAAGGAATTGAACTTGGGTAGTCCGTGTGCGAGGCAAACACCCTACCCTCTATGCATCAATCCAGCCCATCAGAACAAATAACACATGATAAAATGGTGTGGAAATAAATAGATTATTTACTAAATCAACATTTCTGTGGGCTGTAGACATATGAAAAGGTGTTTATCAACACTATAAAGGAAATGTTAATACAAAGGACAATGAAACCATCTCTCCCCAGTGAGAATAGCTTATATCAAAAATACTGGAAACAAACAGTTTTGGAAAGTTGCCAAAGAAGACACCCTTTCTATGTTTGTGTGAACTTATCTGAGGAAAACACTATAAGATTTCTCTAACAAGTGAAAATAGAATCTCCAAGTTACAACTGATTCTATTTTTGGTAGCTTCACCCTAGCTTGAAAACAGTCATTTGAGAAAATACATGTAGACATATGTTTATTGCAGCATTTAGAATAGTTGCCAAGGCATGGAAACAATCCTAATGCTTAATGACAACTTTATGGATAAGGAGTTGTGGTGTATATACACAATGGGATACTGTGTAGTTATAAGCAAAGACAAAATAGCAGCGTTTTCTGCACCATGGATGGAACTAGAGGATTTCAAATTAAGTGAAGTTAGTCAGAGGGAGAAGAACAAAGTCAGACAATCTTATTCACCTGTGGTACACAGAGAACAGAGGGTCAGGATGGACAGGATCCAATGATAACGGCCCCTGCATCCTAACCACACTCTGGGATTCCGGAGAGGAGTCAGTCAGGGGCTCAGATCCCTGGGGAGGAGAGGCCGAGCACAGGGGCCGCAGCAGAGTGTGCAAGTCTTGAGGATTTGTTGCTGGGAGAAGCGCAGGGAGTTTGTGACTCACCAGCATCAACACTCAGGCTATTTTCATCGTGTTCCCTCAGTGACAGTAAGAAGGGAAAGAGAGAAATCTCTCCATTCTGTGAAAAGAAATGATCTTGATTAAAGAAAAATCAACCACACCTGACCTAGCAGGACATAACATTCTCTAATGGACTCTGAGAAAGGACGAGAAATAAGCAAATTTGTAATGGGAGAGAAAGCAATTATTAAAATGTATTAAATGTATATAGGAGATATATTAAATTTTATTCGTATATTTCAATTAAGGATAAAGAAACCCTCCCCCCCCAGCCTCTCTCCCCTCTCTCCCCTTGCCTCTGGAGCACAGCCCTGGAATCCCTGTATCACAGCACCCCCTGGTGGTCACAAACACCCCTGCAACTCTCCTGTCTCCCTCAGCAGGTTTGTGTATGGGCTCACAGGGACTTGCCCTCACTGTGTGTATTTTGCACAATAATACACAGCTGTGTTATCAGTTACTGAGTTACTCAGTTTTAGGTAAACTTTGTTCTTGTAGGTGTCCCTGGAGATGCTGACTTGAGACTGAAGACTCGGTTTATACTATGTACTTCCATCACTCCATGTACCACCAATCCAATTCAGTCCCTTTCCAGGGGCCTGGCCGGCCTATTGTATATCATAGCTGGTTAGAGAGAATCTGGAGACAGAGCAAGTGAGGGACAGCTTTTGCGAGGACATCAACAGGCTTGGTCCTGACTCCTGCAGCTCTACCTGGGACAGGACACCTGAGGACAGAGATCCACAGCGAGCCACGGGCTCAGAAGCCCCATGCCCTGCCCACCTTAGAGCCTCTGTCCAGGAGACACTCACAGCTGGGAGCTGCCACCAGAAAGAGGAGGAACCAGAGCTGATGCATGTTCCTTCCCATGAGGTCCATGATCTCAGATACCGTGTAGGGGGAAAGGGAGTTCATGTTGGTGTGATTGTGACCGTGGTTTTAATCCTGGGTCCCGAGTGAAGATTTGCATAGGGGAGCCTCTGTAGAGAAAGGAGTGGACCCGGGGGAGGCTGTTGTATGGGCTCCCTGGGAGGAGGTGCTGAGTGTGGCTCACAGCACTCAGGTTTGTCCCTGGGGCCCCGTCAGAGTCGGGCCTCTTCCTCCAGCACAGGAAACTTGGTGAGGAGCTCTCATGAAACAAGAGTTGCTCAGGGTGAAACGGCAGGTGGGGAGGAGAGTCCCCCTTGTCTCGAGTCCCTGATGACCAAACCCAGCCCCCCAGGGCCTCTACCCTTTAGACAGACCCCTGCTCCTCCGTGTCCCTGTGGTGGCTCCTGTTCTACCACTGAATATGGAAAACCTGGGGCCTTACAGGCAGTGGAATTGTCCCTGTGAATTATGACTTGGCCTGTTCTAATCTATGTCAATCAAATTTAACATTTTTTAAAACTCAACCTTAAGGTGTTCCATGGAATTATGAGCTGAGTTTTTTTCATACATTTACTTATTCATGTACCTTGGATAAAAATCCATTTTCCTTGAGCAGCTACACTCTGAAATATTCAAGGCAGTTATTAGGGTGGATCTGTTCTTTCTCACTGGTGCTGAGCCTATTTAAAGACAAGGAAGATGCCTCGAGTATTGTCTGTCATCTGCAAGCTGTTCAATTGAGTCATCCTGAATAGGATTGGCAGAACTCTAGATGAAGGACAACCATGCGAGCAGCCAGGTTCTGCAAAGGATTCAGAACGATCAACCATATCCACACGATGACCAAGCCCATTGAGGTTTCTCAGGCATTCAAGATGCCTTTCTGTCTAACGTTCATTGATTTAAATAAAACCTTTGATTCTGTTGAGATGGAAATGGTCATCAAAGCCCTAGCCAATCAAGGCATTCAAATTCAATACATCAGGATCCTCCGTGAGCTGTATTACCGATTCACTACCAGGATCTCACCATTCTAAAAAGAAGTGATCATCCATGTCAAGAGAGGGGTTCGGCAGCGTGGTACTATTTCACTGAAACTCTTCAGTGCCACCCTCGGGAACATCATGTGATGACTGGAATGGGAAGGAATGGGAGTGAAGATAGACGGCTGACAACTACACCTCCTCTGCTTTGCTGATGACATCATTCTAATAACACAAAACATTAGCCAAGCGACAAAAATTCTGGCAGACTTCGTTAGTGTGGAAAGGTCGAACTCCAGCTAAATCTCACGAAGACAATGTTTATGAGAAACAGTCCCGTTCCTGACGTTCCATTCGCTCTCAATGGAATGGCCATCTCCGAATGCAACAGTTATGTGTACCTAGGTCGAGAAGTCAACATGATGAATGACCTGGCACATGAGTTGCCCAGGAGGAAGAGAGTGGCTTGGAACGCCTTCAAGAGCGTCGAAGAAATAGCTAAGAGGATGAAGAACCTCCACCTCCGGGCACATCTCTTCGATTCCACTGTTCTTCCTGCATTAACATATGCCTCAGAGACCAGGGCCCTATGAAAGCAAGATGAGAACGCTATTCAAGTCTCCCAAAGTGGAATCGAAAGAGCTATGCTTGGAGTATCACGTTTCACTCAAATGAGAGAAAGAATCCGGAGTTCCAACCTCTGTCGACATTCAAGAATCAGGGATGCTGTCTCGTTTGCCAAGGCGTCAAAAATCAGAAGGGCTGGACACGTAGTGAGATTTGGAGGTGACCGCTGGACTAGAACCATTACTGACTGGATTCCAAAGGACATCAAAAGACTGCATGACCGCCCACGTACGAGATGGTCACACTTCTTCGTGTAGACCCTGAATGAACAGTTTGAGGCTCTTCGTGTTCCTAGAATGAGCAGATGCCATTGGACTACACTAGCACGCAAAAGGGATGAATGGAGACGTTACTGGCTCCCGCTCGAGCAAATCAATGAGTAACCGGATGTCAAGTGATCAAGTGATCAAGTGACCCAAGGATTGATTTCAATAGAAGAGGCCAGAAAATATGCTATAAAATTTGATGTTTAAAAAAGTTAGCACTATGGATCAAAAGTAATCTACACAACCAGCAAGTTCTACAAAATTCTGCTAAGATAAACACAGAGACATGTGAACAACAACGCAGGCAACATGAGTATTGAGATGTGTAGGATAATACTCTTTTGTCCTTCCTCAGGTAGCTTAGGATTGTCAGGTCACACCCATCTAAGGACACTGAATTTGTATTGTAAGCAATGTCCTTTCTGTGTGGACACAGGATGGACACAGGAAGACAGTTAATATTATGCTTTGTAACTTGGGAGTTGATTGACTCCGAATAATATTACGCCTGGGCATCTGATTTCTTGACTCAGTTGCCCTTAGTTCCTAGCACCCCAAAAACAGGGTCCCAACGAGGGACTGAATGGACCCAGGGCAAGCAGTGAGCTACCCTGGCATCGAAATGGGCCAGGCCAAAGAGCCATTATACTCAACTATAAGTTGAGGGCATGATCATGGACAAATGTTGTCATGATCCAAAAGTAAGTAACGACGAGACTAGGACCCTGCTGGAGCTAGGAAGATTAACCTGGCCTGAGGACTGCGAAATGTATAGTGAGATGTTCTCAGGAAGAACCAAACTAAATTTATATCTCTTACTGTGCTCATATAGAATGACATTGCTAGAAATATTAGAAGTAGATTTATTACAACTATTTAAGTGGATTACTAACTGAGGGAAGAACACACCCTTGTTGGGATCCCACCCTTGGGCGGATCTCCTAGTAATCTGAAGTAATCTCTGTAGATGAGATTTTATCCTTGAGTTAATCTCCTGGAGGAGTGGTCTTACCTCTCTTTGTTGATTCGTCAGTATTCAACCCAACTTTATGTCACCGCCTTAAGTGACTGCTATATAAACTAAGATGTAAGCTCGGAAAGGGGGTCAGAAGCAAGAGAGCTCGGGCTCCAGAGATCCAGAGTCAGAGCCAGAAGGAGAGAGGTTCCAAGATTGGGGCCCAGGAGAGAAGGAGGCAGAGAAAGACAGGAGTGAAGAGGATTGGAATAAACTACTATTGATATAGACCGCCCTGGCCCTCGTTTCTTCTTCCATCTGCCCTTGGCCAACAGCCGTTCCGATCCAGGCCACACACAGCGGCTCAAGAGCACCGAACGCAGGCGGTGAGACAGTGTCATCCAGTGAGCCTGTGAACACACAACCTTCGGCGTGATAAGATTTTACAGAGATGGATGATGTCACATCTCAGGGATCAGGTGGCTATAAGATTTATAACTACTTTCGTGTGTAAACATGTGACTTACTGTGACTGTCCCCAGCTGTCTGTTCCAGAGCTCCTGCAGGTCCAGGACAGTGAATCCTCACAGATCTGACCCACCTGCATTGTCTCTGTATCTCCAAAGTCATCAGTTTCCAGGGGAGATGGGTTCCCAGACCTCAGGAAGGACGCTGGGGTGCCTGGGGAATTTGGGGAATATTTCCTGAACTTGCTGCACCAAGACCAACAGGACACTTTCTTAAACTTAGGAAAGCTTGTTTTCACACACCAATATTAAGTGTAGATTAACAATATTTGTTTAATTTTCATCTTATTAAATTAAACGTATTTCTTTTTCCTTTCTTGCCTGACGTTGTAGCTGTTTCACTCTTTCAGATGTAGAATAAATAAAACATTCTGGTTTATAATTAGTAATATATTAGAAATAGTGCAAGATCCAAATTAGAAATGAAAGATACTAAGAATATTCTTTTCAGATTTTATCATTGTTAGACACTCCTGGAATGACAAAAACTTTAAAATTTTGTTTTTCACAGAAAGCTCCCGGAAGAGAACAAAACAGAGTCTCCTGCCCCCGCGCCTGGCTATTCTAATTGGGGCCCCTTGGAGGAGGGTAGATTGAGTTTCCCTCTCTGCCCTGAGTAGAGCCCCAACAGCTGAAGACCTCCGGGACCCAGCCAAAGCCATGCTGAGACCACTCTCCCCATGTTGGACGAGGAACTGGCAGAGGAACTCAGGTGTGCAGGCCCGGGACTGAGATCTCCAAGCCTGCTCTGATCGGGACTGGGCCTCCTCCACCCAGTTCCCCCACCTTCCAGTAGCTAGACAGTTACACCCACCAATGCCGTGTAACCCCATCAACGGCCTGGATCCAGAGACTCTAAAACCAAGCTCCCGGTAGCACGCAGCCGCGATCTCTTATTCTCTAGTTCTCATTCTCAGAAAACCAAGCAGGCTACTGCGAGTATCATACCCCCCTATATGCCTGACTAGAAATACCTGTAAAGGTGATTAGAGCTTACCCCAAAAGTTTCCATCCCTCTCGGAGAGCCTGGCAAGCTACCGAGAGTATCCCGCCTTCACATCAGAGCCTGACAAGCTCACCGTGGCGTACTCGATATGTCAAAAACAGTAACAGTGAATGGTCCTCATTCCCCTGATCCTGAAGGAGCCCCCAATATGTCATCGGGCCATACTAGCACGCAACAGGGACGAATGGAGATGTTACTGGGCCCGCTTAAGCTAATTGGTGAACAACGGGGTGATAGTGATAGTGATTTTCACAGCAACTTGAGCAGGATCAATGGAATTGGAGCATCTTTGCACATGTTCATTTTCCTGCACCACTAGCCTGATCCCTGAGCACTATAGGGGAGATCAGGACACAGACAGAGTACCCCAGGGTGCCTCCCCAACTAAAAAACACAGAAAATCCTTCTGTGAATAGTACAGTTTTTCATAAGGATTATGTGATCATTAGTTTAATTCAAAATTAGGCAGTTGCAATCATCACTGAGAGTGTAATTTTTAATAGGAAATTTACCTTCAACATTAGTCTTTATTATTGATATTGATCCTTTAAAATTCTTTGAGTTCCCTAAGTGAAGAACTAATGGTGCACTTGTAATTTTAAAGAGGTGACTTTGGAAGATTCCCCAGAACAGGATAGCTGCCCAGTGATGTCACTATGTGAGGGGAGGGAGGAATGTAGATTCTAATCTCCAGGTTACTCTGTCTTGGGAGGGAAGACAGGAAACTGAGGTTGATCTACAATGAGGAATTTATTAAGAGTCACATCTGCAATGGTCTCAGTATGGAGCCTCAGTGTAAGGAAGATCTTTAGGCTCTGGGGTATGGTGTTTCTGGGGGTGCTGGGAGAGTGGGAGCTCAAAGAGAGTATCGACGTTCTGGGTCCTTCCTCTGTCTCACTGTGAAGGGCTCAGTGATGCAGGTGTTACTGGACAGGGTTTCTCCTCTACAATGTCTGAGGGGTGGAGAGGGAATGGGGAAAACTAAATTTCCATTTAGTGAGTGGATGAGGGACTAGAGGTCAGCCCATCCGAGAGAGCAAGACTCCCAGGTGTGGGGTGACCAGGTAGAGGATACCTGGATGCAGGTCAGAGGGTAGGGGTCAGTAGGCACAGAGTGTGTGTCTGAGAGAAGGAAGGGGCCAGCACACAGCTGAGTGGATGCCAGGATTTCTCTTTCTCATGAAGTGACTCCTACCAGGAAACCATGATAGCCCCTACAGGGGGATTTTAATTTCTAAAAGAGAATAATGAGCTCCTCAGGCCTCCAGGAAGTCATGGTCCCATCAGTAAAAACTACTATCCTGAGGCAGAGACTGAGTCAACCTCCTTCCGGCCCACAGTGGGGATGAAAAACTCAGGACAAGTTGCCCATGGGTCCATCTGAGAGGTGAGGGGCAGGTCAGTCCTGATCTCCACAGAAAGATGATTCATTTGGTCATGAACAACATTACCTCAAGGGGCAAGTCCTCAGAGCCTCCTGGGGGCTTGCACCCCTGATGCTTACCCTGCTTACTCCTGCAGGTGGTTTGTGTCTGGGCCCACATGGCCTTCCCCTCTCTGTGTCTTTCGCACAGTAGGACAGGGCCGTGTCCTCCTCCCTCAAGCGACTCATTTGCAGAGAGAGCGTGTTCTTGCTGTTGTCTCTGGAGATGGTGAATCGGCCCTTCACAGAGTCGGTATAATGTATACTACCACTATCATAACTAATGTACAAAATCCATTCCAGGCCCTTCCCTGGAGTCTGGCGGACCCAGCTCATCCCATAGCTGCTAAAGTTGAGTCCTAAGGCTGCACAGGAGAGTGTCAGGGATTCCCCGGGCTGCACCAAGTCTCCTCCAGACTCCACCACCTTCACCTCACATTGGACCCCTGCAAACACAAAGACATTCTCGTCAGGAAACAATCCTCACACAGAAGATCTGCCTCTCCCATCTCTCCCATGCTGCTTGTCTCTGTTGCCCCTGACATACCTCCTATCACAGCCACCAGGAAGTCAGCTCAGCCACATGTCATATTGTTTCTATGTGAGTCAGAATGGAGGCCTTGGGAACCCCTGAACTGACTCCTCTCCTGGAGCTGAGGCTGGGCTGGCCTGTTTTTCATCATGACAGGGAGAGGCTCATTTGCATATTCTGCTCCTACATAAAACGTTCTGTTTGAACCTATAGATTAAGTGAAGAAATCCAGAACAAGTGTCAGGTTCTGGGGATGACTTGTGACTCGAAAAAGATTCTGTCATGCATTTATTATATGAAAATTTTAATTTGTGACATTTTGTCCTTATTTATTATCTAGTCATACTTCTGTTTCATGCATCATTTGTCACTGAAACACTTAAATACTTTATATAATATTATCATAACACATTTTAAGAGTTGGCCCCATTATTGAGACAAAAGTAATACCCTAAAGGACATCGAGTTATGAATGAGTTGAGAACCAAGAGTTAAAACAGAATCAGGAGTGAGGCAGAATGGCCAGACAACATAGCCCTGATATCTGGGAAACCTGAGGCAGGATTCTGTGTCTGCTGTTTCTGATATTTCTCCCAGAGGAAACATCTCTGAGAATAAAGATGTTTGTCCTGATATCAAAGGCCCTCAGATGTGTAAAAGCTCAGCTCATATAGACTAACTCAGAGAGCTGACCTAAGAATGTCGTTCTTCTGATGATTCCTGATTCTAAATGAAAACTCACTGTGTTGAGCATTAGGAGCTCTCAGTCCATGAGCCTGCTCCTCCCCGGATCCCCCCAAATTTTCTCTTTTAAGTCTGTCTTTAAAATGCTCATAACCCCCCAAGGTTTGTCCCTGTTTACCAGGATTGCTCCCCAGTAACAAGAAGCAGCACAGAAGTAAGCTTCTTCCCTTGCATTGGGTGATCAAGGTTCATTCCTTGCACTTTGTATGTTTTCCCATGCTCCACCAGGAGTGATTGCTGAGTACAAAGCCAGCAGTGCAACCAGAGTGGCACAACAACAAATCCAAACCAACAGAGACTGAAGGATAGCACAGTGATGGGGAGCTTGCCTTGCACATGGCTGACACAGGTTTGAACTTTAGTATCCCATATGCTTCTCCCAGCAATTTCAAGAGTAATTGCTGAGTTTAGTGTCAGGGGTAATCCCTGAAAAACGCCAGGTATAGCCCCAAACCAGACAAAAACTCACAAATCACACCAAACAAAATATCACTAGCATCTGTCAAGAACTTCCCTGTAATGAGAACTAATTGTATTTATTCTGAATTTTGCCTTTACCTGGAGGATGTTGGAGACTAGTGTGCATGAAGTGCATGGGGTGTGACTCTTCACATCAACCCGACCCCACATCTCCTTCTTCACAATCACAATCACAACCATCCTGTTATTTGTCGATTGCCTTGAGCAGGCCCCAGTAACGTCTCCTTCATCCTGGCCCTGAGATTTTTTTTTTTAAATTGCCATATTCAAGGCTCTTTCAGAGTTAGGAGAACGAGAGCTTTCATTGTTACTGGTATTTGGCATATTGGGTACGCCACGGGGAGTTTGCCAGACTCTGTCGTGTGGGCAGGTTACATTAGGTAGCCTGCCAGTTTGACCCAAGTAGGAATGAGATGATAAGATGTCTACTGCCTCCTCTCCTGGGCCCCTTGGAGGGGAGTGGGTTGAGTTTTCCTCCCCGCCCTGACCAGGGATCCATCAGCCGAAGACCTCCAGAACCAGCCACCATCATGCTGAGACCACTCTCTGCACACATGAAAGTACCAGCAGAGGAACAAAGGCATGCGGGTCCCGGGGCTGAGATCTCCAAGCCTACTCTGATTGGGGTGAGCATCCTCCACCCAGATCCTCCGAATGCCAGTAGGCGGGGGTCACACCCACCAACTGGCCCTCTGGTGCCATATAATCCCATCAACGGCCAAGACTCAGAGACTATAAAACCCAACTCCCGGAAGAGAACAGCGCAGAGTCTCCTGCCCCCGCGCCTGGCTGTCCTCGCTGGGGTCCCTTGAAGGGGAGTGGGTTGAGTTTTCCTCCCCGCCCCGACCAGGGCTCTGGCAGTCTCCTTCTAACTATGTCAATATTTGATTAATAGTAAAAACCAAAGGAGGCCATGCCCTAAACAGAATACTGATTATAGATCATTAATGTTTCATGAGCGCTGGCATATATGGACACCTGTGCAGTGATCATGACACCAAAAACAGTGGATGAATCCCTCACTCAGTGTTTCCCCTTGGCCCATGGTATTCCTCCCCCCAAGCCTCACCCCTCCCTCATGCCCTCTGCGGTGACTCCTGTTTGTGTAATTGTAAGTAGGGTGTGATGACAGAGATTCACTCTCAGTAGCCTTCCACTCTTGGGATATTTTATGGGTTTTTACTCATTACTAAAGGCGTCTTGAATTACTCTCAGTCCTAAAGCATTAGAATAGGTCACACGAGCTTTCTAGAAGGAGGGGGGAAAATGAGGAAAAGTTGTTCTACATCTTACATAAATATTAAAGAGAAAGCTATACAAATAATAACAAACAGGAAAGTAGAGATTCATACTCACCCTGCCAGGATTTGGAGTCCTGGGGGCCTGGTGGGATGAGTGTGGGGGACAGGGAGGAGAGATCACAGGGAGGATTTTGAGAGTGTGAGGTTGTCACTGAGAGTGGAACTGCTCTGGGAGCAACGTGGAAGGGTCCTAGGAAAGACGCTGGAATTGGTCATGGATGGGAGTGGGTGGGGGAGATGGGGGTTGAGTGTCTCTGTGTTGTGACAGAATATTGGCCCATGTGAGCTTCTAGCACATGGTGACCCTCTTTGCCCCTGGTGACTGAGGCCTTTCCCAGGTGGCTCCCGAGTACCCTCTGGTACATAATGCCCCTGCATCCGCTACCATGTTCCCCCAGGAATTGGTGTCTGGGCTCCCCTGACTGACCAGCAGTTCCCTGCACAGTCACACCCCCAGGATCACCTGCTCTCAGGCTACTCCCCTGCATGCAGTTCACAGGGTTCCTGGGTCTCTGCAGACGGTGAATCAGCCCCTCCCAGAGAGTCAGGGGGTGATTGTCCTGCCACAGTCCTGCCTTTTCCCCGGGTCTGGTGACCAGGTCATCCAGGAGCTGCTGACCAGAGTCTGCAGAGAAGAGACTCCGCCTCTGTCTCAGTCTATGTTTCTGTCCCTCTCTCTCCTTTCTCTCTCTGTATCTGTCTCTGTCTCTCTCTGTGTCTCTCTGTCTCTGTCTCTCTCTCTTACTCCAGGTTAAGTCTTCAGTGATTATATCTTGTTAATTGATATCGGAGTCTTTCACATTACATCCCACCCAATGACCAATTTGCTGTGCTACTCCTGGTTGATCGAGTTGTAGTGTTTTTGATATGTCGCTCCAGGAAATCCAGAGTTTTTAACGGGGTAACATAGCTGAAGTTAAATCTTTAACTGGTGCCGGCTTCGGGGCATGTGTGTGACTGCCTGGGCTTCCAGAAGTACAGAAAGATGGCGGGAATATAAAGGAAATATAAATCAGAGGGACAATGAGAGATATCACGGTGAAAGACCTATATCAGAAAATGACTCAAAAGAAAGAAAGAGTTGGGATGTTGTCAAATGCAAATCTGTTTCCTCATTAGCTTTGAATGTTGTTTGATTTAATCTCTATGAAAAACAGTAGGAGATTTCTCTAAAAAGTGAAAATAGAGTTTCCATATAAGAAACTGATTCAAGCTAGATACCTTCACCCAAAGGTGAAAATATCAAATTAAGAAGTTATAATAAAACATACAATGAAGCATTTAATATACTGGCTAGGACATGGAAATGATCCTACTGCTTAATGACATGTTCATGGGTAACAAGTTGTGCGGTATATACAAAAAGGGATACTGTGCAGTAGTTAAAAAAAGACAAAATATCAGCATTTTCTGCACCATCGATGGAACTAGAGAATATCAGATTAAGTGAAGTTTGTCAGAGGGTGAAAGACAAATTCAGAAAATCTCATTCATCTGCAGTACACAGAGAGCAGAACGTCAGGATGGACAGGATGCAATAATATAACGGCCCCTCCGTCCTTCACGCCCGACCGAGGTCACCAGCTGCCCCCCACGAGCGGCTCTCTGGCACGGCCACGGCCCCGGAAGCACAAGGACTTAGCACAGAAAGCCACCTGCTTGGAGCAGAAAAGCAAATGGACTATTTGTTAAACCACGCCAGCATGCCTGCCCGGAGGGGAAAGGGTGTTGCCCCATTCGCCCAATCCTCTCTGGAAAGATGGCGGCCGCCTGGGAGCCTTGTGGACAGCAGGTTTGAGCTGGGGGTGGGGGGCGGCAGGGGCCTCATGGGAAGGGGGGGCGTTCTGGGCCATCCTTCATGCCCGACCGAGGTCACCAGCTGCCCCCCACGACTCCAGAGCACAGAAACCAATCTCTTAACTATCTAACTTTTAATAGAAATACTTCCAGGGTTAATAAGTAAAATAGCAGAAATCCAAAACCGCGCGGCCGCAATTGTGACATCATTTTATTCTTAAACCCAGCTGTAGAAAGCAAATCATTTCACAACGCTGTTTCAGCATATCTGATGGGGGGGGGGTCGTAAACTCTAAACAATAATTGTGCATCTTCTATCGAAACAATGTATCTAGTCAAAGTAGATAGAGTATTAACTAGAACTCATCTGCCTCACAGGAATTGGGAGGGGTGGGAGGTGGGGTTCTATTGGGGTTCGCAGTTAAAAATAAGTATTGGTAAAGGGAAATGTGTTTGATATTTACATGACTGAGACCTAAACCCAAAAGCTCTGTAACTTTTCCCACAGTGATTCAATAAAGAAATAAATTATTAAAAAAAATAATATAACGGCCCCTTCAGTCTAACCACACTCTGTGGGTCCCGAGAGGAGTTGGGTGGGGGCTTAGATCACTTGGAAGAAGAGGCCGAGCACAGGGGCCACAGCAGAGTGTGGGGGTCTGTGGGGATTTGGTGCTGCGAGAAGTGCAGGGAGTTTGTGACCCACAAGCATCAACACTCAGACTATAGTCATCGTGTTTCCTCAGTAACATGCTATTCCTCCCTACATGCCTCACCCTTCCCTCATGCTCTCTGCAGTGACTCCTGTTTGTGTAAGTGTATGCAGGGTGTGATGACGGAGACTTACTCTCAGTAGCCTACAAGTCTTGGGATATATTATGGGTTTTTACTCATTACTAAAGGCGTCTTGGATTATTCTCAGTCCTAAAGCATTAGAATAGGTCACACGAGCTTTCTAGGAGCCTCCAAGGGGTCTCGGTGAGGACAGCCAGGCGCGGGGACAGGAGACTCTGTGCTGTTCTCTTTGGGTTTTATAGTCTCTGGGTCCTGGCCGTTGATGGGATTACTTGGTGCCGGGGGCAGTTGTTGTGTGTAATGCCTACCTATTGGAAGATTGTGGATCTGGGTGGAGGAGGCTCAGTGCTGATCCGGGCAGGCTTGGAGATCTCAGCCCAAGAACCCGCGTGCCTGGGTTCCTCTGCTGGTTCCTTCATGCATGAGGCTTGTCTGAATGTGTGGAGAGTGGTCTCAGCATGTCTGTGGCTGGTTCCTGAGGTATTGGCTGCTGGGGCTCTGCTTTGGGCGGGGAGGAAAACTCTGACCGCATGGCAGAGTCTGGCAAACTCCCCGTGGCATACTCAATATGCCAAAGCCAGTAACAATGATGGGTCTCATTCTCCTGACCCTGAAAGAGCCTTGAATATGGCACTTTCTAAAATCTCAGGGCTAGGATGAAGGAGACGTTACTGCTTGAGGAAATCGATGAACAGCAAGGTTACGTGATACCGTAATATCGTGTTCCTAGAACTAGCAGATGCCATTCAGCTACACTACTACGTGACAGGGACGAATGGAGATGTTATTGGTGCTTGCTCGAGAAAATCGATGAGAACGGAATGTCAAGTGATCAAGTGATCAAGTAACCATGAATATCATGAGATGTTGGAATTACAAAATTGTAAATGGTTGGTGTCCAGAGACATCCCTGCAGGGAGCCCATCCATTTTGAGATTCATCTGGGAGTCTCTGGGTCAAGGCTGCTGATGCGCTGAGATTGCTCCCAGAGGCAGATAATGGGTGGGAGAGCCAGGACCTAAAGCGGGCAGGGAGATGGGGAAGGACCCCCTCACAATATTAATAAGACAAACTAAGAACCATCCTCTATGACAGGATATGTAATATGTGTGAACCCAGGCTGTCTATGCTGGACCTACGAGAAGAGAGAGGCCGTGGGACAGCCCCACCAGGAGGATTCCCAGAGGTGAAGGACTCTGAGACATTTGTATCTGGATAGTTCACCTGACATCACACTCTCGTGCAGGGCCATGGAGGGATCACACTTTACACACAGGGACTTTACCTGACTGGGACTCACTGAGACCCCAGATGAAGGAACTTAGGCAACAGCTGAGATTCCTTAGCTGTAATGAAGATCAAGGATGGCGCAGTGCAGGCGATGTGATGGAAATAACAGAAAGGGGCAAGTATGGAGACAAAACAGAGAGAGAGAGAAACAGCTCAAGAAGTGCTGGGCTAACGGTGTTGGCGCGGATGTGGAGAGAAAAGGACTCTCATTCACTGCTGCTGGGAATGTCGACTGGAAATGCCCTTTTGGAAAACAGTATAGACCATTCTCAAAAAATTAGAAATTGAGCTCCCACTTGACCCAGCAATTCCACTCCTGGGATTATATCCCGGAGAGGCAAAAAAGAATAGTAGAAATGACATCTGCACTTCTATGTTCATTGCTACACTGTTTACAATAGTCAAAATCTGGAAAAATCCTAAGTGCGTGAGAACAAATTACTGCCTAAAGAAACTTTGGTACATCTACACAATGGAGTCCTATGCAGCTGTTAGAAAAGATGAAGTCGTGAAATTTACATACAAGTGGAAAATATCATGCTAAGTGAAATGAGTCAGAATGAGAGGGGCAGGCATAGAAAGATTGCATTCATCTGTGGAATATAAAGTAACAAAATAGGAGACTAACACCTAAGAATAGCCGAGATAAGTACCAGGACGTTCACTCCATGGCTTGGAGGCCAGCCTCACGCGCTAGGAGAAAAGGCAGCTCCAATAGAGAAGGGAGCACCAAATAAAGGGTGTTGGGAGGATCCTCCCAGGATGGGAGATGCATGCTCTAAAGTAAACTATAGACAGAACATGATTGCCACTCAATGCCTCTTTTGCAAACCACAGCACCATAAAGGAGAGAGAAAACAAAAGGGAATGCCCTGTCACAGAGGCGGGGTGGAATGGTGCAGTGGGTGGGGGGTGGGGGATCATTGGTGGTGGAGAATGGGCACTGGTGGAGAGATGGGTAATCAATCATTGTATAACTGAAACCCAAGCACAACAATTTGTAAGTCTACAACTGTACCTCATGGTGTTTCACTAATAAAAATTAAAAGTAAAATAAAAATAAAATAAAATAACAATGGGGGAAAAAAAGAAGTGCTGGTCTGAGTTTGTGTGGCGGACGAACAGTGGAGTTGGAGCGTATGGGTCAGTGAGGGACAGAGGCAGCTAGATGAACCAGCTTTGGGAGGGTCTGATGGGGGTGAGTGTTGGGGGACAAGGTACTGGTACTGTGATCTGAGGGTGTCACTGAATATGGAGCTGCTCTGGAAGCGATGGGGAAGGGTCCTGGTACTGACGCTGGATCCGGACCTGACTCTCATTAAGGCTCAGTGCTAACAGGTTGCAGAAAGTGTGACAAGCTTGATCAAAGTTGGTACAACGATACTTGCAGGGGGGTTGCAAATGGACCTGCCCTAAGACTTAGTGATGGCAGAACAGGGGCCCGAACGCCCTCCAACTACAGCACGGATCAGTTATTATTGTGTTTAGATTCTCGTGATGGACCATACTCCCTCCTCATCCCCTTTCCCCTTTCAGTCCTGAGCGCCCTCTGGTGGCCCTGGAGACTCCTGAAGACCAGCATGTCTCAGCATGTTTGTGTCTGGGCTCACCCTGACTTCCCCTCACTGTGTCTCCCGCACAGTAATACACAGCTGTGTCCTCAGGGGTCATTGAGCTCAGCTTCAGGAAGAACTGATTCTTGTTCGTGTCCCTGGTGATGGAGACGCGGCTCGTGAAGGATGGACTGTAGTTGGTGCTTCCATCATAACAGATGCGCCCCAACCAGAGCAGGCCCTTCCCTGGGGGCTGGCGGATCCAGTGCCAGCAATAATAGCTGGTTGTGATGGAGAATCCGGAGACAGAGCAGGTGAGGGAGAGGGTCTGGGAGGGGGCCACCAGGCCTGGGCCCGACTCCTGCAGGGTCAGAGCAGACACAGCACCTGGGGACAAGGAGAATCAGTCACTGTCAGTCCCTGCAGTCACTCCCTCCCCTAGACCCTGTCACGTCTGGGACACTCACCCAGAGGGGCTGTCCCCAGGCAGAGGAGAAGACCCCACAGAATCATCTTCTCGACCACAGCTCTGCCTTCCCCAGAGACTCAGCCCTGAGTGAGGAGACAGCTGTGAGCTCCACAGCCCAGACAGCATTTGAACCCAGAGCCTGAGAGGGATTTGCATGAGGCGACCAAGTCTGTTATAAGGGGAAACTTTTTTGCTTTGAATATCATTGTCCCATTGGGGCGCTGAACTCACACACCCTGTGTGATGGATTGAGAATTCAGTCCATGGGGCACCTTGAAAGAGTTTATATCAGGGTCCTGACTCAGTCTACATAATAATCAGTGTCAGCGACATTGACAACATTACAACTCCTTCCGTGTGACTGTCTTGAAATATATAATGAAAGTTGTTACATTTTTACCTTTTTAATAATCAAAGAAACTTTAATAGTAACCCTCTTTTACAATGCTGTAACTGATTTCATTTAATCTATGATTCATTTGAAATATTTTCAGTATCTCTGTCTATATGTATCTTTCTTTCATTGTATGAATTCGTTTTTTGCTTCCCATAGTTCCTTGACCTTACATTAATCAAGATTTTTGCAATGTTCTCTTCAAATAGATATTCACTTGAGAGTCTATGCTATGTTTTCACGACCCAGTTTTAGCAAGAAACCTCAAACACATAATGAAATTTCTCTCCCTGGACATCTGGACAGCCTCTAGATTGGATTACACCTGTGGTTCCCTCCATTCCCCAGGTCGTGTCTGCTTGTCCTCCCCTCAGCAAGAAGTCTTGAGTCAGCCCCTCAGGATCACCTCAGCCTGGACGCTCCTGTTCTCTGAGCCTGCTCATCCCTTAACCACAGATCACTGCACACATATGCAGTGTTTGTGGTTAATTCAGATTTTCAAGGATGCATAACTTTTACAACAAGGAGTTTGTTCTTTTGTAATGTGACTAATGTTTGAAGCATTAGCCTCAGTCTCCCAGTCAAGGGCACTGGCATTTCTGCCTCAGTGACACTCATTTCTCACCTGACAGTCTCCTAATCTGACTCACAAAGCTTGGAAACGGATGCGCTAGCCAGTCCCCCTGCACTACGCACGTGGACATTGAAAACAGGGACATTGAGGATGCACAACATGAAGTGGGTCAAAATTTCAGTCCAAATCGACCCCCATACCTTTTTATTGCTGGAGGAAATCTGAATCAAGAGGGTAGAAATCATGTGTCTCAACTCAGCCTGGAATATACTCTTGTTAGCAGCACAACATGCTGGGCACAATCACAAAGAAAAAGTCACTTTAATATTGGGTGAAAATAAGTTCTAGAGAGTCTGTGAATTCCTAACTATGAAACTTAACAATGAGGCCCTTTGAACAATCCTCACAAGACACTAAACTCATGTCTGTACCATGTCTGCTGTACAACTCTCAGCCTCTCTGTGCAAACACAGCCCTGTGACGTGGTTCCTCCTTTCACAAGTATAGCAGCAAAACAGAACTGACCCGACTCAAGAATCCCACAGCCTTCCCTGGAGGTGCTCTGTGTTGAATTATTTCAGGCTCAATTTTAAGATGAGCCTCAAGCACCTGTATGTGTCTCCCAGAACCACAAAATACATGATCGTGTAGAGACGTCTGTGTGATCCTGTCACTGCAGCACTAAGTGTTGTAGAAAGATGTGCATAAGCCCCAATGTTGACTCTTTTTGCTTCTCTGTTCAGCCATGGAGTCCATTCTTTACCTCCTTAATTTCTGTTTTAAGCACATTTTTATAATTATTTCCTTCAATCATTATAGATATTTGAAACTTCACTGCTGTTTTCAGTTCAGTGATCATTGAGTGGATTGGTGCTCTGAGGTGATTCTCAGAAAGTATCGAATGTTCTGATGTACTTGAGGTCTTTCCCAGACTTTTGTCCCTATTTATTAAAGCCATTATAATTCTTTTCTCTTTCACTATTCCTTGTGCGTTGGCAGCTCCTTGTGTAACTCTAAGTGGTCTGTGTGGAGATCTGGAGATTGTGCTCACACTGGTAGGCTACTGCTGTGATGGAGCATTTTAGGAAACCATTGTTTTTTAAATCTAATTTTATTTTTACATAATTGTTCATAGTGATTCATTACATTCAATATTACAACACGAATCCCACCACCATTACAACTTCCCACCATTATTTCCTATTTTCCCAACCACCACCAAAGCCTCCCCGAAGAGCAGGCCTGAAATGATTTATTTTGTATTACTTGTTAAGATTAATTCACCAAAAATGATCAAAAAAGATTTTCTTAGACGAAAGTGTATGAAGATTGTTGTGTCCCACCCTGGAGCCATTAAGCGCTCATATACGAGATTACTCACCTGTGTTACAGGTTAAGACTAGTGTTTTATTATTTTCTTCATCGAGATGGGTTGCCTTCTACATTACATCCCGTCCAAAGTGGCGTGCTAGTCATGGTATATCGTGATACAGAGTTAAGAGATGTCACACCAGGAATTTAAAATTTTTGTGGGGTGATGCAACTCAGGTTAAATTTTAACCTGAGGCTGTTTAATTTCTTGGTAAACTTGGTCCCAAGTTGTGGTTCGGCCAAAGGCACAGCTGCAATTTTGGGGTGTCAGGAAGCCTGGCTGGTGACTTTGGAGTTCAGAAGCATGTCTACAGCTCAGTGATCTCTTTTGAAATTTCTTTATGTTAGATCATTTATTATCCAATGCTCATTTTGAATATTGTGGGTGAGCAGTCACACACTTCTGGAATCCTAGATTGTAAATGGTTGTGTTGCAGAGACATTTTTGTAGGCACTAATTGATTTGGAGATTCAGTTGGGCGTCTCTGGACCAGGGCTGTTGGTGTGCTAAGATGGTGCCTGGAGGCACATTGTGGAGGCAATGGCCAGGTCGACAAGCAGCCAGCGAGCTGGGGAGGGACAGCCCGGTGCCTCTTCTGCCATGCAGCAAGGAGATTTAGTCCTGGAACCCTCATACCTGGGCCTTGCTTGTGGAAGCTCTTTGTCACCAGGTTCCATCTGGAGTAGGCGGGGACACTGCACCTGCTCCATCTGGGGTGTCCCTGTGAAATGGACTCAACATGGGGCCTGGAGATATCTCTGGATCTGGGGTGGCTTACAGGACTCACTGCTGTATCTCTGGGTTTTGATCTCTTTCAGGATTTATTTATGGGTCCCTGAAACAAGGTCAGTAATAGAGTTCACAGGGTGGTGCTGGCGTTGCTTTGGGGGAGTGACTGCCAGTGCTTCCGGGTGTATTGGGAAGAGGGTGGAGGTAGCCCAAGATAACTCTGCGAAAGCCTGGAGATTTCAGTCACAAAATCCGCATACCCGAATTTTCAGCACACAGTACCTTAGTGAGGTCCGTCCTGAGACAGTGGAGTCAAGCCGGGGATTTGGCAGCGATTTTGGACTGTATAAGTATGCAGGTGCTGGGGGATCTGCCTGGGTAGCACAGGTCAACCTGCCCCGCTCTGATTTACCCCAGTGTGTTCAGCCATATGCGGGTCAGAGATTAACTGTAGCTTTTGTTCTCTTTCCAGATTTATTTACAGGCCTCTAAAATAAGACCAATAAATGAGCTTCTATAGCTGAGCCAGAGGTCTTTTGTGGGTGTGGCTCCCAACTCTCTCTCATACATAACTTTTGGCTGTTTAATTTCTTGGTAAACTTGGTCTCAAGTTGTTGTGGTCCAGCCAAAGGCACAGCTGCAATTTTGGGGTGTCAGGAAGCCTGAAGGGACCATCAGGCTGCTGATGCACTCACCCCACAGGTACAGGTTGACCTGATGGCGGCACCATACCCTATGCAGTGCTTTCTGTTTGTAGAAGTGTATGTAGGGTGCGATGACGGACACTCATTCTCAATAGCCTTCCACTCTATGGATATATTATGGGTTTTTACTCATTACTAAAGGCGTCTTGGGTTACTCTCAGTCCTGGACCTTTAAAATAGATCACAAGCACTTCCTAGGAGGAGGGACAAAAATGAGGAAAAGCTGTTCTATATCTTACATGAATATCAAGGAGAAAGTTATACAAATAATAATAATTAAAAAAAAAACAGGAAAATATCTATACATACTCACCCTGGCAGGCGTTGGAGTCCTGGAGGCCTGGTGGGGTGAGTGTGGGGGACAGGGAGGACAGATCACAGGGAGGGGTTTGGAGGTTTGAGGGTGTGACAGAGAGTGGAGCTGCTCTGGGAGCGACAGGGAAGGGTCCATGGAAAGCCGCTGGAACTGGGCATGGATGGGCTTGGGTGGGGGTGATTGGGGCTGAGTGTTTCTTTGTTGTAACAGAATATTGGTCCGTGTGGGCTTCTAGCACATGGTGACCCTCTTTGCCCCTGGTGGGACTGAGGCCTTTCTCAAGTGGCTCCCGAGTGCTCTCTGCTGGTCGGTAGCATCCCTGCAGCCCTGCCTGTGGTCTGGGGAGTCCTTCAGAGTCCCCCGATTCCCAATGTGAATAGAGGAATGCGTCCTGATCACCCAGAGGGATAGAAAGCATGAGCACTGGGAAATGAGTCCAGCCTGATTCACAGCAGTTTCCCCAGAGAGGTGTGTTCAGAGACAGTCCATGGAGAAGGGAATACTTCCTGCCCCCACGTGGAGGTCACTCATGCCTGAGTCACATCACAGCTCACAGAGACATTAGAGTAAGTCTGGATTACAGAAATGGAATCTGTGCAAAAGGAGAACAAAAGGCCACATTACAAAGAGATTGAAAAATTAAGAAGAAAAAAAATTAACTGATAAAAATCAATGTCATTGTCACTAAATTTCAATAGACATTTGATTCATAGACGAGTTGAATTTCCAAATCAATATCCTGGAATATAGGCTGGGTATTTGACATCTTGTGAAAATTTGAATAATAAATGTTGTGAACAGAAATACAGCTTCCTCACAAAAATTTGTAAATCTACAACTGTACCTCATGGTGTTTCACTGATAAAAATCTAAAAAACAAAGAAAAGAAAAGAAAAGAAAAGAAAAGAAATACAGGTCCCTGCAGTGTCTTTGAGTTCAGAGACTCTGAATATTATCTGAACATTTTTTACTCAAGGAAATAGATTATTTTTTTAACTGTGTCATATCCATGCCTATCAGGTTTCAAGTGGACTAAAATCAGATGCAGGAGGTAAAGGTAAAGGTAAAGGTAAAGGCCCTCCCGTTGATCGTCGATTTGCTCGAGCGGGCCCAGTAACGTCTCCATTGGAGACTTTGTTGTTACTGTGTCTGGCATATCGAATACTCTCGATAGCTTGCCGGGCAGGAGGAATGAACATTATTCCTGTCTCCTCTTGTGCACCTCAACTCATCTACCCTCTGTCTGGGGGACATAACCTGGGGGCCCTGGGTCTCAGGGTGTAGAATGAGAAGAAATTGAACCCCCTGATTTCCTAGTTTCCAGCATGCACAGGGCACAGAAAGAGAGTAATTAATCATTATTGAAGCATGTTTTTCAGATGATATTTTGTTGGCAATCAATGAGAATTCTAGCTACAGGATCAGTGTTTTAATTTGATCCAGTTCAATTTTGAAAGGCTGGGGCGATAACACAGCAGTAGGGTGTTTGCCTTGCACACAGCCAGCCTGGCTGAGCTGGGTTCGATTCCTCTGCCCTTCTCCAAGAGCCCGGCAAGCTACCGAGAGTATCTCGACCGCACGGCAAAGCCTGGCAAGCTACTCGTATTCAATATTCAAACAAAGTAACAACAAGTCTCAAAATGGAGACGTTACTGGGACCACTCGAGCAAATGGATGAACTATGGGAGCACAGTGAAACAGTGACACAGTTGTGAAACCCACAGCATCTTCCTGTCCTTAGACACTAGTGAGTGACAGGGACCCTTCCTGAAGGCCCTGCAGGAGAGTGGCCAGGAGTGAGCTGAGGGGCGTGGGCTGGAACTTCCCCCTGAGTCCTCCTGCAGCCCCTACTTTAGCCCTGCACAGAGGGACACAGCAGAGTGAGGAAGAAGAGGAGGCTCAGGGGTCACAGGTGGTTCTTCAGGTGACAATGCACCCTGACATGCGACTGAGCTGAGCCCATCTCTGGGCGTCCCTGAGCACGGGAGTGAGACTCTCCGGGGAGCAGACAAGAGAGGAGTGTGCATGATCACTGTGGGGAGGGTCAGAGACCTTCACCCCCATATGCCTGGGCGGGAACAGGGGGTAAAGTAAATGTGAGATCCTGGAGGAAGCTGGTACAGAGATCCTTGTGGGAGATTTGAGAATGGACCCCTCCTAAGTGTGAGTGATGGCAGGACAGGGACCCCTGTGGGACCCCGAGGTCATTCTGAGTATAGTGTGGGTTAGTTACTGTGCTGTTAGGATTCCCTTTGTGGATCTGACTCCTTCCTGGTTCCTGTGCCCCTTTCACTCCTGAGCGCCTTCTGGTGGCCCTGGAGAGTCCTGCAGGCCCAGCCTGTCTCAGCAGATTTGTGTCTGGGCTCCCCTTGACTTCCCCTCACTGTGTGTCTTGCACAGTGATACACAGCTGTGTCTGCAGGGGTCACTGAGCTCAGCTGCAGGTAGAACTTGTTCTTGTTCTCGTCTGTGGTGATGGAGATGCGGCTCTTGAGGGATGGGCTGTAGTAGATGTTTCCATCCCAACATATACGCCCCAACCAGAGCAGACCCTTCCCTGGGGGCTGGCGAATCCAGCCCCAGCAGTAACCACTAGTTGTGATGGAGAATCCGGAGACAGTGCAGGTGAGCGAGAGTGTCTGGGAGGGGGCCACTAGTCCTAGGCCCGACTCTTGCAGCTGCATCTGGGACAGGACACCTGGGAACAAGGAGAATCAGTATCTGTGACTCCCTGCAGCCACTCTCTCCCCTAGACCCTGTCACATCTGGGACACTCACCCAGGGGGGCTGTCACCAGGCAGAGGAGAAGACCCCGCAGAATCATCTTCTTCTCTACCACAGCTCTGCCTTCCCCAGAGACTCAGCCCTGAGTGAGGAGACAGCTGTGAGCTCCACAGCACAGAGGGTATTTGACCCCAGAGCCTGAGAGGGATTTGCATGAGGTGACCCAGTCTGTTATAAGGGGCAACTTTCAGACCTTGGACCTTCTTGTCCCATTGGAGCGCTGAACTCACACAACCTGTCTGGTTGATTCAGCACTTGCCAATGAAGTACATTGAAACAGGTCATAGAAGGCTCCTCACTTGTTTTAATAATCTGTCTTAGTCAAGTTAAAATTATTATAATCATTTCAATTTCAAGTTTCTAATGAACATAGTTTGCATTGCTTATGTTTAAAAAACCTTTTTAAGATATCCATCATTTAGATGCTCATAATTATAATCATACTTAAACTAGTTTCACATCCGTCTCTCTCTAAAATAATATCCAAACAAAAACTGCCCTTCCCAGTATTCATTCCTTTCATAAAGTATGACATAGTTGTATATGATAACTGTTTAAAAATCACTTAACTTCCCGTTAGTCATCGATTTGTTCGAGCGGGCGACAGTAATGTTTAATTTTGTCGCTGTCGCGTGCTAGTGTAGCCCAATGGCATCTGTTTGCTCTGGGAACATAAAGAGCCTTAAATCAATCGTTCATGATCTTGATGAAGAAGTCTGAGCATCTGGTAGATGGGCGGCCACGCAGTCTTTTGACATCCCGTGGAATCCAGTCTGTAACAGCTCTAGTCCAGCGGTTGTCTTTAAATCTCATAACATGACCACCCCATCTGATTTTTGACACCTTGGCAAACGGGACAGCGTCCCTGATTCTTGATCATCGACGGATGTCGGAACTCCGGATTCTTTCTCTCATTTGAGTGAAACGTGATATTCCAAGCATAGCTCTTTCAATTCTTCTTTGGGAGACCTGAATAGTGTTCTCATCCTGTTTGCATAGGGCCCAGGCCTCTGAGGCATATGTTAATGCAGGAAGAACAGTGGAATCAAAGAGATGTGCCTGGAGCCGGAGGTTCTTTGTCCTCTTAGCTATTATTTTGATGTTCTTGAACTCGTTCCAAGCAGCTCTCTTCCTCCTGCGCAGCTTGGGTGCCAGGTCATATGTCATGTTGACTTCTCGACCTAGGTACACATAGCTGTTGCATTCTGAGATGGTTGTTCCGTTGAGAGCGAATGGGACATCAGGAACGAGGTTGTTTGTCATAAACATTGTCTTTGTAAGATTCAGCTGTAGTCCTACCTTTCCACACTCACGGTCAAAGTCGGCCAGCATTTGTGCCGCTTGGCTGATGTGTGGTGTTATTAAAACAATGTCATCAGCAAAGCGGAGGTGGTGTAGCTGCCGACCATCTATCTTCACTCCCATTCCTTCCCATTCCAGTCCTCGCATGATGTTCTCGAGGGTGGCACTGAAGAGTTTCGGTGAAATGGTATCACCCTGCTGAACCCCTCTCCTGACATCAACGATCAATTCTTTGTAGAATGGTGAGATCCTGGTAGTGAATCTGCAATACAGCTCATGGAGGATCCTGATGTATTGGGCTTGAATGCCCTGATTGGCTAGGGCTTCAATGACCGCTTCCATCTCAACAGAATCAAAGGCCTTCTTTAAATCAATGAACGTTAAACAGAGCGGCATCTTGAACTCCTAAGAAACCTCAATGAGCTTGGTTATCGTGTGGATATGGTCGATGGTGCTGAATCCTTTGCGGAACCCGGCTTGCTCGCATGGTTGTCCTTCATCTAGTGTTCTGCCAATCCTATTTATGATGACTCGAGTGAACAACTTGTAGATGACAGATAATAGGCAGATCGGGTGATAGTTGCCAATGTCATGGATGTCTCCCTTCTTGAAAAGAACAGAGATAGCCACAAAAAAAACGCCTGTCAGAACTGTTTACAAAGTACATAGTTAATAAAAAATTTCTGTTTGAGTTTTATTTTTTTGGGGGGCACATTCAGTGATGCTTGGTGGTAACCCCTAGCTTTGCACTCAAGAATTACTCCTGGCAATGGCTGTTTCATTCTGGGCAACCCTGAGCGGGGCTGGGTGAGGCCCCTTTAGCCCCAACCGAGGCAGCCCCAGCAGCCAAAACCCTCCAGAACTCAACCGCCACTATGCTCAAGGGCGCTCTCCACATGCTTGGAAGGGCCTCACTCAAGAGCCAAACTATCCCTGGACTTGTCACACTTTACCCCACCAGTATACCAAGAATAGCACACCTCATTTAATGGGGTTTTTAGTAGAAGGCAACTGATCTTAGTGCTATATATATATATATATATATATATTATATATATAATATATATATATAGACAAAACTCAACCTTTAACAACATGTTACAAATCTCGTTTAAAAGGGCTTAATGGCTCCTTGGTGAAATATAGCAATCTTCACACCCTTTCCTCTAAGGAATATTTCTGTCTCATTTTTAGTGGATTATTATGAACAAGCAATACAAAATAAATTATTTTGGTTCATCTTGTTTGAATGTAATCAAATATAATCAAATATTGTGAACTATTTTATAAAAATAAAATAAAATTTTTAAAAAATAATTACTCCTGTTAGTGCTCGGGAGAACCATATGGGATGGTGAGGATAACTCCTATTGGCAAGGGCAAGAAAAGTAAATTGCATTGTACTATCACTCTGGCTCTCTGATTTTTGCAGTTTGGAGTTCGGGGTCTACTGTGCATTCTCACGGGGGAGACAATTGTTATAGGCTACATTTAAACTATTCCATGTGCTTCTTTTAAATTTTTCATGGACTCCATAGAAAGTTAGAAAAAAAACTTTCAAAAATTCATCCACAACTTCCCCGTCTCAATGTTTCCACTGAGGTCACTCTGCTTCTGTCCATATCTGCACATCTTTCATCTCTATCAGAGCTTGGGTGTTTCTGCTCAGGGGTCCTGCTGTTCCCACCTTTGTCACCCTCCACCAGTGCCACGATCAGTTCTGTTGCTCCATCAGGTGCCTCCGCCAGTGGGTAACATTCAATGACACTTAAGTGGAATAAGTGTCCCGGGAGGAGTGGATTTCTGGAGATGACTGAAGGGCGTCTGACAGACCCTTTCTCCAAATCCCCTTGTAACTGCAGACCCCGGCACGAGCTCAGTCTGAACTGACTGTTCATACTCAGTCACCGATGGAAATTCTGTCCTCTTTTTCTGTCTGTCTGTCTGACTGTCTTCTTTCTTACTTTAAACACTGTGATGTAGACAGTTCTTCACAATACAATTGTTTCAGGTATTCAGCATGCCAACACCAGTTCCACCATCATTGTGCTCTTCCCTCCACCAATGTCCCCAGTTCCCTACCCCCCAAGCTAGCTCCCTGAGCAACACTAATTAATTGACTTCACACTGTTTGTTCAGCATCTCTCTCCTAATCTTGCTGCTAAAATCCCGGCCTGAGGATTTCCTTCCTGAAATCTTAGGTGTGCTTGGGCCTTTTGTGGTAGAGTTTCACTCGTGAGCCCAGTAGGTTTCCAATCAATGTTCCCATCTAATTTCTGTATTTCTTCTGGCTGGCAGCCCCGTTGCACATTTTCAGAGGTGGCATCAGGCTTCAGGCTTTGAGATGGGACGCTCAAGTGCAGGTGATTCTCTGGCCTCTCTGAGATCAGTCCTGTAGACGAGCAGTTCAGTGGTTGTGGCGAGAGCCAGAAGTGCGTGTGTTGAGCGCTGGGCCTTGGGCAGAGGAGGGACTCGGTCTGTTTCCATACCACCCAGGGTCAAGAGATCTTGGCCCGCGGGCAGTTGGGCTTCCTAGGATACGTCACTTGCCAATGTCTCTCCAAAACTCTGTCCCCTCAAGCAGAAGGGGGTGTGAGACTCTGGTGTTGGGAAGGGAAAACTGGCTTGTGGCATGTGCTTGACAGGGCTGACCCTCCACCTGTTCCCCCGTCTCCTTGGTCAGCTGCATGCAAGGCAAATGCTCTATCCACATTCCTTCGCTGCAGCCCTAGATTATTCATTCTTTATTATTTATTTATTTATTTATTTATTTATTTATTTTTTGCTTTTTTGAGTCATACCTGGTGATGTCTGGGGTTTCTCCTGGAGTTGCTCTCCGCAGTGCTGGGGAGGTCATGGCATATGCTGGAAACCAGTGCTGGGCTTCCTGTGCGATGGTCCTTTGAGCTGTCTCCCAGGCAGTGCGACCATTTTTCTTCTGGCTACTGCCAGCTGTGTGCAGGGCTGATTCCTGGCTCTGCTCTCTTTGTTGTTGGTTTTGTTTTTTTGGGACACACCCAGGAGTGCTCAGGAGTTATTCCTGGCTCCGCACTCAGAAATTACTCCTGGTGGTGCTCAGGGGAAGCCAGGAATCAAACCCCAGGTCAGTCACATGCAAGTCAAATGCCCTACCCACTGTACTATCTCTCTGGCACCTTGGGTAACTTTTGGAGGTGTTGGGGAACTGGAGGTAGTGCTGGGTATCCAACCTGGGTCAGTTGCATTCAAGGCAAGTGACTTCCCCGCTGTACTCTCTTCCTGGTCCTAGACCCATATTATTATTATTATTATTATTATTATTATTATCATTATTATTATTACTATTACTACTACTACTCGATTCCTCTGCTCCTCTCAGAGAGTTTGGCAAGTTACCGAGAGTATCTCACCCGCACAGCAAAGCCTGGCAAGCTCCCCATTACGTATTCGATATACCAAAAACAGTAAGAACAAGTCCCACAATGGAGACGTTTCTGGTGCCCACAAGAGCAAATCAATGAAAAACGGGAGGACAGTGCTACAGTGCTAGAGAATAAGTGACTCCTACTAGGACACCATAATAATCTCTACAAGGTAATTTTAATTTCTACCAGAGAATAATGTAGAATCTTACCTAGGCCCCAGGGAAGTCATGGTCCCATTAGTAAAAAGCACCATCATGAGGCAGAGAGTGAAATAAACTCCTTCCTGCCCACAGTGGGGATGGAGGACTCACAGCCACAACCCACAGGACAAGGTGCCCTTGGGGTCATCTGAGAGCTGAGGGGCAGGTCAGGCCTGATCTCCACAGAAACATGATTCATCTGCTCATGAGCAACGCCTCCACAGGGGAGAGTCCTCAGAGCCTCCTGGGGGCCTGCAACACTGAAGCTCACCCTGCTTCCTCCTGCAGGTGGTTTTTGTTTGGGCTGACATGGCCTTCACCTCACTGTGTCTGCTGCACAGTAGTACAAGGCCGTGTCCTCCTCCCTCAGGAGGCTCATTTGCAGAGAGAGTGTGTTCTTGCTGTTGTCTCTGGAGATGGGGAATCGGCCCTTCACAGAGTCGGCATACTCTGTATATGTACCATCAGTATTAATGAGTGAGACCCACTCTAGGCCCTTCCCTGGAGCCTGGCGGACCCAGTTCATCCAATAGCTGCCAAAACTGAATCCAGAGGCTGCACAGGAGAGTGTCAGGGACCCCCCGGGCTTCACCAAGTCTCCCCCAGACTCCACAAGCTGCACTTCACATTGGACCCCTGCAAACACAAAGACATCCTGGTCAGGAAACTCTCCTCTCACAGAGGATCTGCCTCTCCCATCTCTCCCATGCTCCATGTCTCTGTTGCCCACGAGTTACCTCCTAACACAGCCACCAGGAGAAGCCAGCTCAGCCCACACGCCATGTTAGTTCTGTGTGAGTCAGGATGGAGCCCCTGGGAACCCCTGAACTCACGCCTCTCCTGGAGCTGAGGCTGGGCTGGGCTGTTTTCATCATAGCAGGGAGAGGCTCATTTGCATATCCTCCTCCTACATAAAACGTTCTGTTTGAACATAAAGAGTAAGTGAAAGACTCCAGAGCAAATGTCTTCTTCTGAGGCTGACTTGTGACCTGGAAAAGATTCTGCCATGCAATTGTTATATGACAACAACTTTAATTTGTGATTTTTGTCCTTATTTTTGACGATTCTCATGTAATATCTATAGTCATACTTCTGTTTCATTCATCATTTGTCACAGAAAAGCTTAAATATTTTATATAATGTTCTCATAACACATTGTGTTAGTCCAATTATTGAGACAAAAGTAATCCACTGAATGACACCGATTTATGAATGAGTAGGAAACCAAGAATTAAAACAGAATCAGGATTAAGGCAGAATGACCAGACAGCATAGCCCTGATATCTGGGAAACCTGAGGCAGGATCCTGTGTCTGCTCTGTCTCTGCTGTTTCTCCCAGAGGAACATCCCCGAGGTTAAATATGTTTGTCCTTATAGCAAAGGCCCTCGGATGTGTAAAATCTTAGCTCATATAGATTAAGTCAGGTAGCTGACTTAAGATTCCCATTCTTCTGATGATTTCTAAATCTAAGTGAAAACACTCACTGTGTTTGGCATTAGGAGCTCTCGGTCCATGAGCATGTTAGTCCCTTGACCCCGACCCCTTCTTTCTGAAGTCTTTCTTTAAAATACTCAGAGCATCCCATGGTTTGTCCCTGTCCACCAGGATTGGTGTCCAGTAACAAGAGATGTAGAGACAGCGGAGGGATAAGTTGCTTTCCTTGGGTGTGGCTCATCAAGGTTCATTCCCTGCACTTCATATGGTGTCCCATGTCCCCACCAAGAGTGACTTCTGTGCATAGAGCCATCATTATACCCAGAGTGGCACAATAACAAATCCCAAATAACTGGGACTGAAAGATAGCACAATGGCGGGGCGATTGCCTTGCACAAGGCTCACCCAGGTTTGAACTCTAGTATCCCATATGCTTCCGCCGGCAATTTCAATAGTAACTGCTGAGTGCAGATTCAGGAGTAATCCCTGAGCATTGCCAGGTATAGCCCCCAAACCAGACAAAAACTCACAAATAACGCCAAACAAAATATGGGCTAGCTTCTGTCAAGAACTTCTTTCCTGTAATGAGAACAAATTGTATTTATTCTGAATTTTGCCTTTACCTGGAGGAGGCTGTTGGAGACTATTGTGCATGGAGGTGCTTAGGATGTGACTCTTCACATCAGCCTGACCCCACGTCTTCTTCTTAGCAGTGAAAACCACAGGAGGCCATGCCCTACACAGAATACTGACTTATAGATCACTAAAGTTTCATGAGCACTGACATAAATTGACACCTCTGTAGTTAATCATCACACCAAAACAGTGAATGAACCCGTCACCCCAGTGTATCCCCTTGGCCCATGCTATTCCTCTCCCCATGCTTCACCCCTCTCATGCTCTCTGCAGTGCCTCCTGTTTGTGTAAGTGTGTGTAGGGTGGGATAATGGAGATTCACTTTAAATAGCCTCCCACTCTAGGGATATATTATGGGTTTTACTCATGACTAAAGGCGTCATGGATAACTTTCAGTCCTGGGCCTTTAAAATAGGTCACACGAGCTTTCTAGAAGGAGGGAGAAAAATGAGGAAAAACTGTTCTACGTCTTCGTAAGTATCAAAGAGAAAGCTATAAAAATAATAACGAACAAGAAAGTACCAATTAATACTCACCCTGCCATGTGTTGGAGTCCTGGGGGCTGAGTGGGGGTGAGTGTGGGGGACAGGGAGGACAGATCTCAGGGAGGGGGTTGGGAGTGTGAGGGTGTTACTGAGAGTGGAGATTCTCTGGGAGCGACAAGGAAGAGTCCTAGGAAAGACGCTGGAACTGGACATGTATGTGAGTGGGTGTGGGTGATGGGGGCTGAGTGTCTCTCTGTTGTGACAGAATATTGGCCCTTGTGGGCTTCTAACACATGGTGACCCTCTTTGCCCCCTTGTGGTTCTGAGGCCTTTTCTGAAGTGGCTCTCTAGTGCCCACTGGTGGTCGTCAGATCCCCTGCAGCCCCTCCTTTGGTCTGGGGGCATCCTTCAGAGTTCCACAATTCCCAGAGTGAATAGAGGAAGTGTGTCCTCAGCACCATCGGGGACAGGAAGTGTGAGCACTTGGAAATGAGTCTGGCTTGATTCACACCAGTTTCCCCAGGGAGGTGTGTTCAGAGAGAGCCCCATGGAGAAGTGAATCCTTCCTGCCTCCACGTGGAGGTCACTCATGCCTGAATCACATCACAGCTCACAGAGACCTTAGAGTAAGTGTGGGTTACAGAGAAAAGGCTGGATAGGGGGAGCCCTGCAAAGGGAGAGCAAAGGGTCAGTACAAAGAGATGCAAATATAGGAAAGAAACAAATTATGAGGTAAGACTCAGTTTCTCTGGCAGTCCATTATAATGGGAGATTGATTCATTGACCTGTAGCATTCCTGACACAGAAATAATCAATATCCTTAAATACAGGCTGGGATATGTGGTATCCGGTGAAAGTTTGAACGACATTTATAAGTGATTCGCCACCGCCTCCTTCTCCCACCATCCGACTACCTCCCCCTACTCGCCACCCCCCCTCCCTTCCCCCAGAGCTGCTTCAGCCCCACCGGCTCTGCATCCCCGACGTGATTCACCAGCGCCACCAACCTCACCACCTGTGATTGCACCTCTGTATATTTCTTTTGAATATGAATGAAAGTGCTGGATAAAGTGTTCTTGGTGAAGCTCCATTTTGCTATGATATTTTTATACTATATACTACCATATTTCTTGGACCCAGAGGGGCCCACCGATATCAAAATGAATCCTCTGGGAAGCTGAGGGGCCTGCTGGAAAGGAGCTCTGACCCTGCATCCTGCCCCACACCCTTCTTCCCTGATGCTGCCCAAGGGCTCAGCACCCTGCTAGGGTCCAGACTTTCCCCAAAATTGACCAGCCCTGGAATACCTCAGAATGTTTATCACTTAATCACTTCACTTAACTTCCCCTTAGTCGTCGATTTGCTTGAGCGGGCGCCAGTAACGTCTCCATTTGTCCCCGTCGCATGCTAGTGTAGCCCAATGGCATCTGTTCGCTCTGGGAACATGAAGAGCCTCAAACCGATCGTTCATGATCTTCACAAAGAAGTCTGACCATCTGGTAGGTGGGCGGCCACGCGGTCTTTTGACATCCCGTGGAATCCAGTCAGTAACAGCTCTAGTCCAGCAGTCGTCTTTAAATCTCATTACGTGACCAGCCCATCTGATTTTTCACACCTTGGCAAATGAGACAGCGTCCCTGATTCTTGATCGTCAATGGATGTCGGAACTCCGGATTCTTTCTCTCACTTGTGTGAAACGTGATATTCCAAGCATAGCTCTTTCTATTCTTCTTTGGAAGACCTGAATAGCGTTCTCATCTTGTTTGCGTAGGGCCCAGGTCTCTGAGGCATATGTTAATGCAGGAAGAACAGTGGAATCAAAGAGATGTGCCTGGAGCCGGAGGTTCTTCATCCTCTTAGCTATTTCTTCGACGTTCTTGAAGGCGTTCCAAGCTGCTCTCTTCCTCCTGCGCAGCTCGGGTGCCAGGTCATTTGTCATGTTGACTTCTCGACCTAGGTACACATAGCTGTTGCATTCGGAGATGTAAAACTGTACCAGCCTGAATCTTTGAATAACCTTCCTTGGAACTAGCACTTCACCATTGGTTCTGATAAAAAATCTGAGAGTCGGTTGTCCAGACTAAGTTTCTGGCAGATGTTCTTGGGAACCAAGACTAGAAACTAGAGAAGGCTTTCTCCACCTCTGACCTGACTGAGGGATCTCAGGGTAGCTGAGCCCTTTTACACAAAGTTCTGCTTGGTTTGCCAGTGCAAATTCACCCACAGACACAATGCTTTGATTCCAAAGTTTCTCAGTTTTGTCCTGGCTCAAAACCTGATGCACGTTAGGTGCAGAACTCAGCTCCGCATGACCCCTACATGGGATAGCTTCTTCCCTGAACTCAACCGCTTGTTGGTGAGCTTCTAAATGCTCTGCATGAGGAACGGAGTCAGGGATCGGAGATGCCTTTCCTTGCACTGTCAGGAAGTCTTCCAGACAACCATGAAAACCTGATGTGCTGCTTGTAAGGTTCACTTGAGCAAACTCCCTTTCTACCTGGGGGTTCAAATCTTGTCCCGTTGCACCAGAATTTAATCTGTAGGGACTCTGGGTGGGAGAAATCCTAACTGTATCAGAGCAGGGAATATCCAAGGTGGCGCTCCCTGCTGTGGCTGCTTGCAGCGAATCTACTGACTGGAGCTCTGAAGCTCCACACTGGGGAGAAGAGCTGCAGCTGGGAGTGTCCCCTGATTTTATGGGGCCTGGGGCTGGCCCCACTGCAAGTTTCCCGAATTAGGGTCACCAGCTACACCAAGATTAAAGGGGCAATCTCTGGCCCAGTGGTTTCCATTACGGCATCGTGGACAAGGTCCAGGTGGTGGTCTCACAGTTGCACGTTTGGGAGGTGCCCTGCAATCCTTACGGAAGAGGCCTGATTTCCCACAATTAAAACATTTGCCCTGATTTTGTCTCTGTATGGCATAGGCCTCTGCAGCATTAATGCGTGCCTGATGTTTGATAGAACCAACATTCAGACATGCCTTCAAGTACCCCATTATGTCCTCCTTCTCCTTAATGGGGCGCAGGATGGCCTGACAATCCTCGTTAGCATTTTCAAAGGCCAATTGTTTAGTCAAATGTTCCTGGGTTTCCTTACCCTTAACCTGTCTTTCAATGGCTTCCATCAGTCTCCCTATGAAGTCTGCATATGGTTCTGTGGCACCCTGAACAATCTTTGTATAGCTTCCCTTAAATTCAGCATCTGCATCAATCCTCTCCCAGGCCCACAGGGTGGCATCACGGACATGAGCAAAAACAGCATGAGGCAAGGTGACTTGCTTCTTAGGGTCGTGCCATTTCCCTTCGCCTATTAACATCTCATAAGTCAATTTAATCCCTGAAAATTTTCATCCAGCATGGCCTAGGCTCTGAAGTCTTGCCTTGGCCTCATCACTGAACCACATCCTCCACTGGATGTACTGAGAAGGGCTTAAGCACGTCTTAGCAACCACATTATCACTGACTTCTACTCAGATCTCTTTGATAGCCATGTCAACCTGCTGACATACCAAATTCCGCAGGAGAGATATGTCGTTCCCAATGTTCTACCTTCTGAAATCCAACACATCATTTCGTCGGTAAAGAAACAAACAGCACCAGGCCCAGACAAGGTCAGACCTGAATACCTGAAAAACCGGCTGTCAGTACCCATCAATACACTGGCTTCGTTCTTCACATGCTACCTGTCTGAATGCAAGTTTCAGTCCCAATGTAAAACCAGCAGAACTGTACTACTGTACAAGAAGGGAAACATCCACGACATTGGCAACTATCGCCCGATCTGCCTATTGTCTGTCATCTACAAGCTGTTCACTCGAGTCATCCTGAATAGGATAGGCAGAACACTAGATGAAGTACAACCATGTGAGTAACCCCGGTTTTGCAAAGGATTCAGCACCATCGACCATATCCACACGATAACCAATCTCATTAAGATTTCTCGGGAGTTCAAGATGCAGCTCTGTCTAACGTTAATTGATTTAAAGAAGGCCTTTGATTCTGTTGAGACAAAAGCGGTCATTGAAGCCCTAGCCAATCAGGACATTCAAACTCAATACATCAGGATCCTCCATGAACTGTATTGCGGATTCACTACCAGGATCTTACCATTCTACAAAGAAATAATAATTGATGTCAAGAGAGGGGTTTGACAGGGTGATACGATTTCACTGAAAATCTTCAGTGCCACCCTCGAGAACATCAGGAGACGACTGAAATGGGAAGGAATGGGAGTGAAGATAGATGGTCGGCATCTACACCACCTCTGTTTTGCTGATGACATTGTTCTAATAACACCAAACATTAGTCAAGCGGCACAAATGCTGGCCGACTTCGACCCTGAGTGTGGAATGGTCGGACTACAGCTGAATCTTATGAAGACAATGTTTATGAGAAAAAGCCTTGTTCCTGATGCTCCATTCACTCTGAACGGAACGACCATCTCCGAATGTAACAGTTAAGTGTACCTAGGTCAAGAAATCAACATGACAAATGACCTGGCACCTGAGTTGCACAGGAGGAAGAGAGCGGCTTGGAATGCCTTCAAGAGCATTGAAGAAATAGCTAAGAGGACAAAGAACCTCCGGCTCTGGGCACATGCATTTGATTCCCCTATTCTTCCTGCATTAACATATGCCTCAGAGATCTGGGCCCTATGCAAACAGGATGAGAATGCTATTCGGGTCTCCCAAAGAGGAATTGAAAGAGCTATGCTTGGAGTATCACGTTTCACTCAAATGAGAGAAAGAATCCGGAGTTCCGACCTCCATCGACGATCAAGAATTCGGGACGCTGTCTCGTTTTCCAAGGCCTCAAAAATGAGATGGCCTGGTCATGTAATGAGATTTAGAGATGACCGCTGGACTAGAGCCATTACAGACTGGATTCCACGAGATGTCGAAAGACCGCATGACCGCCCACTTACCAGATGGTCAGACTTCATCATCAAGATTATGAACGATCAGTTTGAGGCTCTTCGGGTTCCTAGAAGGAACAGACGCCATTGGACTGCACTAGCACGCGACAGGGACAAATGGAGACATTACTGGTGCCCGTTTGAGCAAATCCACGATTAATGGGAAGTCATGTGATCAAGTGATAAATTAAGAGCTTGTTCATGGACAAATGCTGTCATAATCCAAAAAAGTAATAACTATATTTGGACCCTGCTAGGGTTAGGAATGATATCCAGTAAAAAGAACTGGATAAAGAAATAAATGGAATTCATTGTCACAGTGATGGGACAGTGTATAATATACATGGCCAACCATGTTTTGAATCCCAAACACTGCAGGTATCTTCTGAGAATCACTCGGAGTGATCCCTAAGTACAGAGCAGTGAGCAAACCCTGAGCATACAGGTGTGGCCCAAATCCACCACACACACATTCACAAACACAGAAACACACACTAACACACATTCACACACAGACACAAACACACGGACACATACACACTCACACACATTCACACACTCACACACACTCACACACAGACACACACGCTCCTGATAACTACAGACTGTAGTTTCCATGTGTATGCTTGGTATCACAGGAAACTCTCTGTTCTGTTGCTCTGTTCTCTACGAACCACAGATAAAATGAGGCCATCTGGAATTTATCCTCCTCCCTCTAGGAACTTCAGTGAACTGTGTGTTGTTTGTTTTGGGTTCACACTCAGGGATGATCATGGGTTATTCCTGGTTATTCCTGAAATTATCCTGTTTCTTTGGGAACTTTAAAGAATCCAGAGGCCCAACCAGGAAACTCTACATACATGGCAGACACCCTGAATGCTGGATATACCAGCCCCATAAAATAAAATAAAATAGAAAAGATTTAAAGCAGATGACCAACATACCAGAGTTGAATATATGGAGATATGGATGTTGTTTCACTCTTGGTGAATGTGTTTTTGGCTCAGCCTCTATGGTAAACAGCAGGAATTTTATTTTTCACAAAATTAAAAACTGAAATTCCATATGATTATACTTTCTTCAGCCATGTATGCTGGAAATACAAGAATATTCGTTTGAAAAGAAGCATGTGGTCTGGAGAGATAATAATGCAGGCGTTTTGCCTTTCATGCAACCAATCCAGGTATAATCTGGCGCCCACCATAACCTCTGAGTGCAGCAGTGATCTTGTTACTTGTGAGAGAAATGCAGTAAGAGAGGGCAATAATATATCACCTCATAAAGTGAGAATGCCTTATATTTAAAAAGAACTGGCTGAAGTATATTTTGTGTATCTCTCAATGTGATGTGCAAGATGAAAAAAATCTATTTTCATGGCATCATTTAGAATGTTATTCATGACATGGGAAAAATCCTAATGGTCAACAAGAGACGAATAGAAAGAAAGTTGTGGTTCCACACAACATGGGTACTGTGCACTCTACCACAGATGCAGTAAGGAACCTTACTGCTACTGGGATGGCACTGGGGGGTCAGGACCACTGAAGGAACTAGAGGGAGGAGGATAAATTCCAGATGACCTCGTTCACCTGTGGTACATAGGAAACAGAGCAATGGGACAGAGTTTCCTGCGATAACAAGCGCACTCATTGAAACTACACTCTGTGCTTACCAGGACTATGTGTATGTCTGTGTGTGAGTATGTCTTAGTGTTTGTGTGAGTGTGTTTCTCTGTGTGTGAATGTTTGCATCTGTGTGAGTGTGTGAGTGTATGTGTCACTGTGTTTGTGTCTGTGTGTATGTGTGTTTGTGTGTGCATCAGTCTGTGTATCTGTGTGTCAGTGTTTGTCCATTGTATATTTCAATGTCACTGTGTGAATGCGTGCTTATGAGTGAAGATGTGCTAGCGTGTGTTTATGTGTGAGTTTGCATCAGTGTGTATATGTGAATGTGTGTCTGTGTGAGTGTGTGAGAGTTACAAGCGTATGAGTGTGTATATGTGAGTGTGTATGTGTGTTGTGTGAACACTGGTGAGTACATATGTTCCTGAGAAGAAGAGGTTAAGCAGAAGTGACAAGCAGGTGTAGATGGTCTTTGCAATCTGACTCTGGTAAAAACACCATAACTCTGTAAATCATAAGCTTGGAAAATAAGACTAATGTAGTCAGGCGTAAGAAATGAGAATGGGGGAAAAAAACCTTATTTCCATGAAAAGAATATCCTCAGGAAAGCAACATGCAACCTATTTTTAAAAATTGAGACTGAATAGAGTGTGTTTATAGAGTCACCAATAAGAAATGGAGTGAACAATTCATACTAGAGGAAAGGAAATTTAAAAAAAAAATTAAAATTTAATTTGATAACATTGTTCTCACTAATTGATTAAATCCAATATTTCAATACCATTCCCACCACCATTAAAGCTTTCTACAATCATTATTTTGAACTTTCCCATCATCACCCAAGCCTGCCCCACAGGCAGATGCTAGATAATTTGTTTTGTATTGCTTGTTATGAATAATTGAGTAAAAATGATCTGAAAAGTTTTCCTAGAGGAAAGGGTGTGAAAATTGTTGTATCTCATTTTGAAGCCATTCAGCGCCTGTACAAGACATTTCTGGAGTTAAATTTTTTAACTGGATGGTGATTTTGGGATCCGAGGCATCTCTGCAGTAAGCTGCTCTCTTCCAAGATTCATATGTGACTCTCTGGATCAGGGCTGATAATGCGCTTAAATGCTGCCCAGAGGCGGTACATGGGCTTGACTGCCACGAAGCAGAAGCTCCGGGAGATGGGGGAAAGGGCCCATCCCCGACTCCGTGAAACTGGAGTTTTCAGTCACTGATCCTGCACACCTGGGTCTTTCAGCGGATTCATTTTCATGCATGGGGGTATGGACGAGGCTGTGAATGTCGGACCTGAGGATGACGACAATTGAGTTATGGAGGTTTGTGGCTGCTGGGGTTTATTGGGGACAGGTGGGGGGGTCACAAATGCCCCTTCCGAGGTGCCTGGATGAACTCAGATTGGTGCAGGATAGGGAGATATATTTGCAGAGTAAAGAAGCCCTCTTTCGAGATTCATATGTGAGTCTCAGTAAAGAACATAATAACGGATACCTACTCACTTTGTGCAATTTGTTACGTTTCAATAAAAAGGGAAAACAAAATCAGGCCTGAGAGGCCACTCTTTCCTGGCCCCTAGGCACAGCCCTGGAGTCTCAGGAGCAGAGCACCTCCTGGTGGTTACACACACCCCTGCAGCTCCCCATCTCCCTAGGCAGGGTTGTGCTTGGGATCACAGGGACTTGCCCTCACTGTCTGTATTTTGCACAATAATACACGGCTGTGTCCTCAGTTACTGACGTGCTCAGTTTTAGGTAAACTTGGTTCTTGGCTGTGTCCCTGGTGATGCTGACTCGGGACTGAAGACATGGGTTATAAGCTGTGCTTCCACCACTCCGTATAACACCAATACAATCCAGCCCCTTTCCAGGGGCCTGGCGGACTCAGTGCACATGAGAGCTGGTTAGAGAGAATCACGAGACAGCAGGTGAGGGACAGCGTCTGCGAGGGCAGCACCAGCCTTGGTTCCAACTCCTGCAGCTGTACCTGGGACAGGACACCTGGGGACAGAGACCCACAGTGAGTCGCGCGCTCAGAGGCCCCATGCTCATATTTGAGCCTCTCTTCAGAGGATACTCACATCCGGGAGCTGCCACCAGAAAGAGGAGTAACCAGCACTGATGCACGTTCCTGCCTGCGAGATCCATGATCTCAGACACCATGCCAGGGGAAGAGGGAGTCCGAACTGGGGTGAGTGTGGATATGATTTTAACCCTGGGACCCGAGTGCAGATTTGTATGTGAGAACCTCTGTAGAGAAAGGAGGGGACCTGGGGGGAGGCTACTGTTGGGCTCCCTAGGAGGAGGTGCTGACTGTGGCTCAGAGCACTCAGGCCTGTCCCTGGGGCCCTGTGAGAGCTGGGCCTCTTCCTCCAGCACAGGAAACGTGCTGCAGAGCTCTCAGGAAACAGGAATGGCTCAGGAGAAAACAGCAGCTGGGGAGGAGAGTCCCCGTGTCTCAGGTCCCTGATGACCAAACCCTTCTTCCCCAGTGTATCTACTCTGTAGACAGACCCCTGTCCCTATGTGTCCCCGCGGGTTTCTCCTGTTCTCTCGGTGTCTGTCCAAATTTTGGTTTCAAACAGTCAGATTTATTATTACAGTGAATTCTGACAGAGCTTGCTTCAACCCAAAGTCAATCAAATTTTGTATTAATTTCTTCACACACTTATCTTAGATGAAAATACCCTTGCCTGAAGCAGAGCCAAGGTAGTTGTTAAAATGATCTTTGTCACTGTTGACGGGTTTTTATATGGACAAGGAAGAGGCTTTGTTTGGTGACCTACCTGGTGTGGTTGTCCTGGTAACAGGGCCTAAACCTGCTCTGCCCTGTCTATACTCAGTTCATAGACCAGCATGAGCCTCAAGACCCTGTACTGGGGTCATCACCGAGGAATCCTGACCCTGTCAGGAGCATAGAAACAGCTCACGGAGACCCTCAGCACACAATCTATTGGGCAGAGAGCCTTGTCTTAATGCTCAAACTCACACAACGACAAGGGTACAAGTACAGAAGCCCTGATCACTGCCAGATTTGGCCCAAACCACCCCTCAGATAAATAGAACCTAGACACAGTCTGTGTCCCATATTGTACCTCTTATTTCTATGCAGTGCACGGGTTGAGGTAAATCCAAGAAGCCAGAAAATATGGTCTAAAATATGATTTAAAAAATAATTCAGCATTAAGAGTAAAAGGTGGGCAGGTCGTACTTAACCCAGGCCTTGCGCTTTTGCCCTTCTCCTCCTCCTCCTCGGTTTGAGGCCTCTGCTGCAACCATGCTGCGCATGATTTTCAGCCAGGCTAAGAAGCATCCGAGCTTGATTCCCCTCTTCGTCTTTATTGGAGCTGGAGGTACCGGCGCAGCGCTGTATGTCACCCGCCTGGCCTTGTTCAATCCTGATGTCAGTTGGGACAGAAAGAATAACCCAGAGCCCTGGAACAAACTGGGTCCAAATGATCAATACAAGTTTTTTGCAGTGAATGTTGATTACAGCAAACTGAAGAAAGAAGGTCCAGACTTCTAAACAAAATGTTTCACTTGTAAAGCTGCTTAAAATGAAGGTCTTCCAGAAGCCATCGCACAATTTTTCACTGAACTAGGAAATACTTCCCCTCTAAATGCATGTAAACATGTTGATGTATTATGTTGGGGATTACAATGATTAATAAATATATGAAACATAAAAAAAGAGTAAAAGGTGAAAAATGTACCCCACAAATTAACAAAATTGGACTGAAATAAATACAAAATCACAAATAAGTCAGGCAGTGTGAAGATTGGAGGTGGGTGAGTCTCCCCCTCACATCCATGATAGATCTAATGTGGCCCCAGAGTTCTCTTGAGCTCAGTGAGAAATAGGAGACATGGACAAGAAGTGTTACTTGTCTTCCCATCACTGCACTGTGGGGCAGGGCCTCTAACCTCCACCAAGGACCCCAAGGCTCCTGTCAGATTTATACTTCAAAACTACATCCCAAAATGTATTTAAGAGCAAACAAGACAAACTCTTGCGTTTTCTTTAAAAAAAAAAAAAGTAAAAGAAACAACTGCCTCACATCCTGCTCAGATGTGTGGGGTCCAAGATATGTTTTCACTCACATGATCAAATGGGAGAAAAAAATTTCTTTTACACAACTCCGGGGACGCTGGAGGCAACTTTCTCTGACCTTATCAGGCAGACTGTCCAGGTGGTTGCTCGAGAGGTCCAGAGACTAGTAAGGAATTAGAGATAAACGTAGATAAAGAGTGGACACACGTGGGGCCCTTGAATCTTGGGGACAAACTTTTCATCTTTGTTTGGCCCAACAGTGCCCAGTATGTGGCTTAAGTTCTCTTTGCCAATTCAGTATTATTGCAGTCTCCTCAAAATGGGGTGTAACACTTAGACAATTGTACAAAGCACACGACTCGCTGTATCTCTGTCCCGGGTGTCCTGTCCCAGCACAGCTGCAGGCTCAGGACCCAGAATCCTCACATCACCTGTGCTGTGTCCCCATGTTCCACCCGAACCAGCAGTTTCCAGGGAGGCTGGACTCCAGAGCTCAGGGAGGATCTGGAGTGAAAGGGAGATGCACGATGATGGGAACAGTTCCTAAAGCAACTTCACCTAAACCCACTGGAAATCTTCTTAATCTGATGAAATCTTATTTTAGCTAAAGATTTTATTAACATGCTCTACTCTATTTTCAGCACAGTAGTGAAGACATATCACTTTTTTCCTACTTCTAGACTCATTTTATGTGTTTTTCATTTCTTACAAATGTATAGTAAGTCATCCTGGATCATTACTAGTGATTCACTAAAACAATAAAAGAAATATAAAACCAGCACTGTATCACTGTAACACTGTTATCCCATTGTTCATCGATTTACTCGAGTGGACACCAGTAATGTCTTATTTGTTCCTGCCCTGAGATTGTAGCAACCTCTCCTTACTCGTCTTTCCCAACATATTGGAGGCTCTTTCAGGGTCAGGGGAATGAGGCCTGTTATTGTTACTGTTTTTGGCATATCAAACGTGCCACGGGTAGCTTGCCAGGCTCTGACGTGCAGGCGGAATACTCTCAGTAGCTTGCCGGGCTCTCCGAGAGAGACAGAGAAATTGAACACTGTCGGGGTCCTGGCCAGTTGACCCTGACAAACTGGAGTATGATCCCCCAAGCCGCCAGACTTTCTCTCTATAGGAGAGGGAATGGGATGGGGAGAAGCCTCTGCCCTGGCCTCCCATGCCTATAGATCCCCGCCACCACCGAGAAAGAACTGCACAGAGAAGGGGAAAGCTGAAGGTCAAGCAGCTCTCCATTTATTAGCTCTCTCACACAGGGATATTTATACACACATTTTCGAGGGCAGTGCACACAGAACAGCATAGGCACAGTACAAATGTTAATTGATGATTGACTTAGCCCATCTTCAGGGCTGGATGTGTTGACACTGAAAGATGCTTAAGGGTGCGTCCTAAACCCCGTTATCCTCTCAACCAGAGGAGCTTTCTGGATGGAGTGTGGCACACGGCCCTAGGGCCTTGTGAACAGAGCTAGCTCCTATTTCTAAGGGCAGGGGATTTAGCCAGGGTCTCAGGCCGGCTACTGAGATCCCCAGCAAAACCTGGGTGGGCCACATGGAAGGCAAACACCCAATCTCCTGTGCTATTGCTCTACATTATCTTGGCTGATAACGTGATTCTAATAAGAAATATGCCTTTACAGTTTAAATTTATTATTGAAATTGAAGCTATAAATCTGTTTTTTTTCTGTTTTTTTAAAAAAATTTTTTATTACTGAATCACCATGAGGTACAGTTATAGACTTACAAATTTTTGTGCTTGGGTTTCGGTTATACAATGATCAAGTATCCATCCCTCCACCAGTGCCCATCCTCCACCACCACGGGTCCCAGCTTCCCTCCCACACCCCATCCCTCCATCCCACCCTGCCTCTGTGGCAGGGCATTCCTCCTTGTTCTCTCTCTCTTCTTTTGAGTCCTGTGTTTTGCAAGAGAGGCATTGAGTGGCAATCATGTTTGGTCTATAGTCTACTTTCAGCATGCTTCTTCCAACCTGGAAGGATCCTCACAATACCCTTTATTTGGTGCTCTCTTCTCTATCTGAGCTTCCTTTTCCCCTAGAACCTGTGGCTGGCCTCCAAGCCATGGAGCAAAATTCCTGGTACTAAACTTGGACAAACTGGTAGGCTACCGAATGTAACCTGCCCATAAGGCAGAGTCTGTCAAACTCCCCGTGGTGTACCAAATATGCCAAATACCAGTAACAATGGTGAGTCTCATTCTCCTAAAGAGCCTTGAATATAGCACTTTCTTAAAAATCTCAGGGCTAGGATGAAGGAGACGTTACTGGGGCCTGCTCGAGGCAATCGACGAATAACAGGATGGTTGTGATTCGTGATTCGTGAAACTTGGGTGTTAGTCTCCCATTTTGTTGATTTATGTTCCCCAGATGAATGAAATCTGTGTCTATCCCGCTTTTTCTGACTCATTTCGCTTAACATGATACTTTCCATGTAGTACCACTTGTATGTAAATTTCATGACTTCATCTTTTGTAACAGCTACATAGTACACCATTGTGTAAATGTACCAAAGTTTCTTTAACCAGTCGTCTGTTCTCGGGCACTCAGGTTTTTTCCAGATTCTGGCTATTGTAAAGAGTGCTGCAATGAACAAACAATTGCAAGTGTCACTTGGACTATACTTTTTTGCCTCTCTGGGATATATTCTCAGAAGTGGTATTGCTGGGTCAAATGGGAGATCATATTATAATTTTTTGAGAATCGTCCATACTGTTTTCCAAAAGGGTTGGACCAGTCAGCATTCCCACCAGCAGTGAAGGAGGGTCCCTTTCTCACCACATCCGTGCCAGCACTAGTTGCTTTTGTTCTTGTGGATGTGGGCCAGTCTCTGTGGTTTGAAATGATATCTAATTGTTGTTTTGATCTCCATCTCTCTGATGATTAGTGATGTAGAGCATTTTTTCATGTGCCTTTTTGTCATTCAGATTTCTTCTTTGAGAAAGTTTCTGTTCATTTCCTAGCCCCATTTTTTGATGGGGTTGGATGATTTCTTCTTGTGGAGTTCAACCAGTACCTTGTATATCCTTGATATCAACCCCTTGTCGGATGTGTATTTGGCGAATATCCTTTCCCATTCTGTAGACTGTCTTTGTATTTTGGTCACTGTTTTTTTTTCTTTTTGGTCACTGTTTCTTTTGAGGTGCAGAAGCTTCTTAGTTTAAGATAGTCGCATTTGTCTATCTCTGTTTTCACTAGCTTAGCCACTGGCGTGACATCTTTGAAGATACCATTAGCTTCAAATCATGGAAGGTTTTACCAACTTTGTATTCAATAAACTTTATGGATTCCGGTCTGATGTTGAGGTCATAAATCCATTTTGATCTTACTTTTGTCCATGGCATTAGGCAGAGATCTGAGCCCACTTTTATGCATGTAGCCATCCAGTTTTGCCAGCACAATTTATTAAAGAGGCTTTCCCTGCTACACTTCACTTCTCTTGCCCCCTTATCGAAGATTAGATGATCATATACTTGGGAAGAGATGTCAGTATATTCAACGCTGTTCCATTGGTATGCAGCTCTGCCTTTGTTCCAGTACCATGCTGTTTTAATAATTACTGCTTTGTAGTAGAGCTTGAAGTTAGGCAGGTTGATTTCTCCCATTTTCGTTTTCCCAATCATTGCTTTAGCTATTCATGGGGGCTTATTGTTCCATATAAATTTCAAAAGTGTTTACTCCATTTCTTTGAAGAATGTCATGGGTATCCTTATAGGGATCACATTGAATTTGTACAGTGCTATGGGAAGTATTGCCATTTTGACAATATTGATTCTCCCCATCCATGAGCAGGGGATATTTTTTCCATTTCCTTGTGTCCTCTTTTATTTCCTGAAGTATCATTTTGTAGTTTTCTTTGTACAGGTCCTTTACTTCCTTAGTTAAGCTGATCCCCAGGTACTTGACTTTCTGGGGCACAATTGTGAATGGGATTGTTTTCTTCATATCACTTTCTTCTCTTTACTATTTGCATACAGGAAAGCCAAGGATTTTTGGGTATTGATTTTATAGCCTGCCCCTTTACTATACAAGTCTATTGTTTCTAGGAGTTTCTTGGTAGAGGTTTTAGGGTTCTCTAAGTATAGTATCATATCATCTGCGAATAGTGAGAATTTGATTTCTTCCTTCCCTGCCTGGATGCCCTTACTATCTTTTTCTTGCCTAATCGCTATTGCAAGTACTTCCAGTACTATATTGAACAGTAGTGGAGAGAGTGGGAATCCTTGTCTCATCCCTGATCTTAGGGGGAAGGCTCTCAGTTTTTCCCCATTGAGGATTATATTTGCTGTAGGTTTGTGGTAGATGGCTTTAACTATATTGAGGAAAGTCCCCTCTATCCCCATTTTGGCAAGGGTTTTCATCATAAGTGGGTGCTGGATCTTTTCAAATACTTTCTCTACATCCATTGATATGATCATATGATTTGTGTCTTTTCTTTTATTGATATGATGGATTATGTTGATTTATTTCCGAATGTTGAAACATCCTTGCATCCCCGGGATGAATCCCCATTGGTCATGATGTATGATCTTTTTGATGAGTTGTTGAATTCTATTTACTAGTATTTTGTTGAGAATCTTTGCATCCGTGTTCATCAGGGATATTGGCCTGTAGTTTTCTTTTCTTGTGGTGTCTTTGTTTCCTTTTGGTATTAGAGATATATGGGCTTCATAGAAACTGTTTGGGAGAGTTTCTGTTTTTTCAATTTCCTGGAAAAGCTTGAGAAGAACTGGCAATAGGTCCTCTTTAAATGTTTGGAAAAATTCGCTAGTAAATCCATCTGGACCTGGGCTTTTGTTTTGGGGAAGACTTTTGATTACAGTTTCAATTTCCTTGATGTGAGTAGGTTTATTCAGGTACTCTATATCTTCTTGATTCAGCTTTGGGAGATGATAGGAATCCAGGAATTTATCCATTTCTTCTAGGATCTCTTGTTTAGTGGCATACAGACTTTCAAAGTAGTCTCTGATTATCTTTGGAATTTCTTTGGTTTCTGTAGGGCGTTCGCCTTACAGTCAGCCAACATGGCTGACCGAGTTCGATTCCTCCGCCTCTCTCGGAGAACCCGGCAAGCTACCGAGAGTATTCTATATGCCAAACACAGTAACAACAAAGTCTCCAAGGGAGACGTTACTGGGCCCGCTCGAGCAAATCGATGATCAACGGGAGGGCCGTTACCTTTACCTTTATCTGTTGTGTTATCCCCATTCTTTTTTCTGATTCAATTTCTAGGGTTATCTCTCTCTGTTTCTTTGTGAGTATTGCTAGTGGTTTATCTATCTTATTTATCTTATCTATCTTATTTATTTTCTCGAAGAACCAGCTCTTGGTTTCATTGATCTTTCGGATTGTTTCTTTGTTTTCCATGTCGTTGATTTCTGGTCTAAGTTTTATGATCTTTTTCCTTCTGCCCAATTTGGGGTCTTTCTGTTGTTTCTTTTCTAAGATCTGGAGCTGTTGCCGCAGACTGGCTCGGTCGGGAACCACCAGGCTGAGGGACGTGGGAGAAGGTTTACAGGAAAGCAGGAGATTCGGCGATGACAGACAGACACCAACACAAGTGAGGTTGAGTGCTGCTGCGATTTTACTGAGCACAGAGTTCCTTTTTTATACAGTCAAGGCAAAATCATAGAACAAAGGGCCAGAATACAATCGGACATTACATCATATCGTGGTCCCTTATTGGTGACATATTCCAAAAAATATCGAGGGACAAAAACACTTTCTTAATACACTTCCTGCTTCAAATTAGGACAAAACATTTACCTATGAATTCTTTACAGTGATTACACAGGATTTAATGTCTAACCATGGTTCCCCTGTTTACAGAGTTCTCTATCATTGTTTTTCTTCAGCAACTTTTGTTTTCATCTGACAGGGTCTTAACCACACATCACAATCCAGGAAGGGTCTCGGACTTTCCCATATATTGGTTTGCAACACTTTGTTTTTCTGTTAATAAACTCCAGGATGTATGTGCTTAGACCAGTTTTTGTATGGGGGGATAGAGGTTTCACAATGTCCCTCATTCTCTCATACGGTAGCTTATTGTTTTCTTTTATGTTAGGCACCCTTGCTTGAAATTAAGGGCTGTACTGTATGCTAAGGATCCAATTGTTTCAGCCACAATATTTGGCGGTTTTTCTGGCTCCTGTTATTGTTTGGTTTCACTATGACTCCTGATCTTTGTCGAACCTAACATCTCCTTAGTTTCCTACAGATTTCACAATGATTAAAAGCAAACTATAACTACAAAGCTTCTACTTATTAATTCTAAATACCTAACTTATAAGTAAAATTGGCAGGCAACCATTATAAACTCCATCCGGGATGCAGAAGAGCCACATACCAAAGTGCCACAGAAGCACACAAAGCAGGATAAGAAAAAGGGGGCGCCGGAGGCATAGACCCAAAGGTCGCGAACCTCCCTTTCCCGCGGGACCTGGGCCAGGCCCAGGTCACCTTAGCAGGTTGCTACACGGGCGACACCATTGACGGCGTGGCAATTCCTCCCTTTTTATTTTTTAGACGCTCAGCATACAGATATTCTTTAACCCGTTGGAGAGATTGTGCCATGCCTCTAAAACAACAAGGAAATATGAACAAAATAACTCCTATTACAGCTGCTAATAAGGCAAATATAAGAACATATTGGATCCAATCTAATGGGTTTAATGCTTTGATTCCAGCAGTCAGGCTAGTAGCCAGGTCACTTAATTCCGTTGTCTTATCATACGCTTGACTCATGGCTGCAATATCTCTTTGTGTTCCTTCAAGATCATGTGTAATGGATTGGTCTTGCCAAACACCCATGCGATGATGTTTAACCTTATTCCAATCTAAAGAGGTGTTGTATGGCAAAGGGGTAACGCAAATAGCTTTAAATTGTTCGTGACAACGGGTTTCCATTACTCTTTTTAAATTATTAACGTCCTGACCAAGGGCTAACACTACTTCTTCCAATACATTTAATTTTGCTTCTAATTTCTTATCAATAATAACTTGTTCAGATAAAGCAAACGTAACATTTTTGTTTAGGTTATTCACAAAATGGGCTGTATGAATTTCTTGGACCAATGCTATTGTGGCTACCGCAAATGTGGTAATGATAGATATTAATGCTGTAATTCCTAAAATCAATGCAGCAATAAACCTTTTTGGTCGAATTAAAGCTGTTAACTCTTCAAGAACTTGCATAGCTGAATTATCATACCAAGTTATATTGGGTAAATGTACTGGTAACATCACAAAAGATGGCCTCCATACCAATAACAGGACTGTTGCATTATTCCTTTGTTCCGGAGAAACACAATTAGTTAAGATGCAATCAATGCAAGACACATGATAGGAATTATTACCAAAGGAGGTTATAGCTAAATTTTTTGAAGACCCTAATAACACAGCATAAGGATAAGAAACACAACTTCTCACAGCCAGGATAGTAGTTTTTGACCACTGTCCAGGGCGGTCTTATAACACCATATTAGAAGCAACAATTAAGCAAAAAGGTCGAAGTGTATTTGCTGTCTAACAAAAGCGGTAATTCAGTTAAAAATGCAGGGCCCACCCAGAGCTAGAAGACTCGCTCTAAACCTTCCCTTAATTCTCGCATGGAGTTTTTAATCACTACACTGTGGTTAACATAAAAGCAACATTCTTCCCCCAAGGCAGCACACAATCCCCCCTCTTTCATAAAATGCAAGTCCAGTCCTCTGCGGTTTTGAAGAGCAACTTCCGAAAGAGATGTCAGAGAATCCTCGAGGTGAGAGATGGATTGTTCAAGGCACTCTAAATCGGCATCCACGGCAGCACGAAGTGTGGCTAGACCACAGTGCTGAGAAGCCAGGGCAGCGATGCCTGTGCCGGCGCCCACAAGGCCAAGGATGAACAGGGTGGTGATGGTGAAGGCGGAGACAGGCTCACGGCGGAATCGGTGGGGTGAGGCAACATCGCTTGGAGTCTGGCATCTACACCCCAAAGATCAGGCCTGGCTAGCACCTGAGATCTGCTCTGTGAGATAAGAGAAGCTGCCTCTAACAGCAAGGTTTCTGTGAGATAAGGGAAGCTGCCTCTTGGAGTATACTGAGATTATTACTTAAGGCTGTTTGAAAGGAAAAAATGTTTAGCCTCATCCAAACTAGTCAGAACATTCTTCTAGGACAGATTCTCACTTAGCAGATGACTCGCAATTTACAACACAAGTTCAGTGTCCTAGAAGGATCTGATCTTACAAATTAACAGATTCTGACTAGGGGGAAAGCTGATTAGCTGGTTGGGGAGGAGAGCATATAGATATAGAAGTGATTACGAAAAACAAAGGAATGGAAGTAACTCTGGAGCACTGTGATGGGTGTAGCCTGATAAACCTTAGCTCCTTGTGTCAAGGGAGAATGGACAAATCCAATTGTTATCCTATAAATTGCCACTGTTTAGGAAAATAAGGAAACTTAATGTCTTTTGTACCTATGTAGTTTGTAAAAGCGGCCTAGTTTTTCATTAAAGTTAGCTGAGGCTTGTAAGATAAGGTCTTGCTTTCTCTGAACTCTTATTTCACTTTAGCTTCAGGCTCTAGTTCCATAGCTCTTCTAGATACTACAAGATTCTTAAGATCAAAAGGATTTCAACTGTTAATCACATAATCATTAATGTTATTCTACCAAGAAATTTAGATTGAGAATTCTGCTTTCTCTATAGGCTCAACCTTCTGATAAGGACTAACCCTTGTCTAACAGGTTCCAAAAACAACTGCATTTCTTAAATCACTGGGTTGCATATCACTAACTTCTCTAAAATTTCTACTTCTGATTTCAGCCTGGTTCCAACACTCGAGTGTTTCACAGAGACAGATAGACAGACAGACAGACAAAACAGACAGACAGACAGACAGACAATGAACTGACTAAAACACCAAACATACATGTGCACACATCTGCAATTGATTGATCAATCTGACCCTTCAAAAATGACAGGGAAAAACTGATGGTCTGAGAGAGGAAGGGACAGTCCCCAGGGCGGAGAAACACTGCTCCCCATTTCCCAGCCTGACCAGCCAGTCTCCTGCTTGTTAAAAATGGGTCAGGAAAGCGCTTTTGTTGATATAAGCCGGCAAAATAAACTATGACAAAGATGTTACCGTTTTTTAGCCAAGGCTAATTCTGAGGCAGGGAGATTCTTATCAGACATGGGGATTGGCTCCTTAGTGACACACTTCTTTGTTTCTGATGTCAAACAGTTAATCATAAGATGTTGCATTTTCCTGCCTCCTCTGCTTTGATACTCCTATTTCTTTAGTTTACCTGCAAAGATCTGACTCTAAAATAATCTGGTAATGCAAACTGCCATTTACTGGCTATCTTTCCCCACTATACTCAGGCAACAAGGTGTTACAGAGGTCAACAAGATACTCTTTATCTAAACTACCTAGTTGGAGGCTCCTAGGATGTTTTTCTAATTGCAAGCAATAATCTATAAAAAAAAAAAAAAGGATGGTTCCTTGGCAAAACTTTTTTTCCAGGTCTGTCACTTTGGCCTCTCCAAGGGGATTCTAAGCCCTTGTAAATTGGCCTTTACTTTGGCCTTTTACCCCCCCCCCTTTTTTTTTTGAACTGTCTTCATTAACATTTCAATTGACCTCTATCTTCTAGTTAGACCTGGGTGGGGAAAAGGATCTTATGCCTGGAAATTGGCCTGCCTTAGTTTCCCAGAGTCTTTCTCACTAGTGGGCTTCCTCCTAGTGGAGGGTGACACAAAACAGGCAAAGAAGGGGTGCCTCTTTTGCAGAGACCATTCACACAGAGGTTATCACATTCCTTCCCCATGCCCCCTAGAGATTTCCAGGGGAGTATACCTTCACAGCAGATTTTCTACAGATTACCTCTTTTACTGGAGCCACATGGTTTGTTGAGAAGGAATCTTGTGGGGGCCAATCCACATCAAAAGAAAGTCATTCTGATGAACAATAAATGCCAAACTTTCTTGACCCTCAAACCCAGATCCTGAACTTTCCTGTGGATCTCAGAGAAGTGATTAAGAATTAAAGCTTTGGGGGTCGTTCGATTCTGACCCATGTTAAACAATCTTAATTAACAGAACTAGGAGAAAGATATTAAGAAAATACACACACTAGGAACACACGCACAGATCACACTCCTACACTTGCTCGGACCGGTCCTCCACTTACACGGGTGCGCACCACACTCACCAGTCACACAGAGATTTCCGAATTTGCCCAAAGGGCGTGTACGTGATTTTCACTTTTGAGGTTTCAGTTCTTCCAAGTCTTCTCCTGGCGCCAGGTTTTCCAGATCAAGTTACTAATTAGCAGTGCATAACTCTGGAATTCTGCAGCCAAAGAGAGGTCAATTTTCTCTTGCAAATACATTTTAGGGTTGTAAGGGGGAGGTCAGGAAGAAAAGGTAGGGAGGTGTGGGGGCCATTTGCACTCTAGATATCGGGCAGCCTCCTGCTGGAGGTCTGCCTCATCTCTGGGGATAGGACAGAAGGGAAGTCATGGTGGGGAGCAAAGGGTGGATCTGTGGGATTGTCCTTAAGAACTGGGTATAAATGAGGAACATTAGCCTCGGAAACAGGCATGGGGATAGTAACCAAGGGGCACTGGGATATGGGCTTCTTCATGGGAGAGGAGGCCCAAGAGGCTTTTCTCTCATAAGAAGGCCTCTGAATCTTTCACAGCATCCTCTACATCTGATTCAAAAATGCCCTACAATCCACAAGGCTCTGGGAAGCTCTCCTGGGCCTCAGAGGCCTCAGATAGAAATCATTCAGGCACTCCCAAGTTTTTTTTTTTTTTTTTTTTTTTTTTACAATCTCATTTAACATGACAGAGCTACTCTGTAGTGCTAGTGACTGGAATTAAGACCCACAACAAAGAGTTCCCTTTTGCTCCGGGAGGGGGCAGCTTCCTCCAGGCTAGGACAGCGTTCAGAGTTATTTCCTGCAGAACATCTCTAGACATTTTTACTTGGGCCATGTTAGTTGAAAAGGACCCTGTTCCTGTGAACATATCCATAGTTGGTTTGGTACCTCGTCTCTTCATCATCTCCCCTATCGTGTCCTTGCACCTATCCTCATAATCAGTCCTCCAGAGAACATAGTCCCCAGGAGACAAGGTTGCTTTGGCAGTCTGATGCCAATCATAAGGAGTCATCCAATTGCTTGCAATCATGTCCACTATTTGTAAAGTGTAGGGAGCAGATGCTCCCGAAGACTGCACTGCTGACCGTAACTCTTGCAAGGTCTTAAGTGGAAGAGGCTCCCAGGAGGGGGGATCATCACCAAATGCCTCTGCAATTGGGAAGGCAAATGAGGTGTCTCCAAGGCGCCGTGCCTCAGCCATAGCGCCTTGAAACCCTACAGGAGGTGGGCACAAACGAGGCTTCGGAATGGGTTTTTTAGCCCGTCCCACTGGGAATGCTCTCATAGGAGGGAGCTGATGGTCTCGAAAATCATCCTCAAAATCCCTTTTTGCCATTTCATCAGCCACATCCCAGTCCTCCTCCTCTCCCTCAGATAGAGGTGGGGCAGTGGGAAGCACCTGCTCTGATCCCGCAGAGGGGTTTTCCACTGCCACAGAGGCATAGGCCGCGGAGGCGGTTTCTTCCTCCAAGCCCTCTAGGTCAGATGTCTGTGCTAATAACTCCTTTATTTGCAACCATAATGCATAAGTGCATGGGGGTAGCTTATCCTCCCCTTCTTCTTTACCGTATTTATGCAATGCTTTGCCCACTTTCCTCCATTCAGTTAGAGTAAGACTGCCGTCTTCTGGAAACCAAGGGCAAAGTTTCTTTACTAAATTCAAGAACTCTGATAGAGCTGAACTAGTCACTTTCAATCCCTTCTCAGATAGCATGCGCCTGATTACAGCTGCAAAGAGCTTGTCCTCCTTTGACATTTGCAAACCCATGATTACCTGCACTTAACCGGTGAGCCTTTACCGGCGGATCCGCGGAATCCTGACAGGAGCCGATCCCTGCTTTGGAAAGAAAAGAAAAGAAAGAGAAGATTACCTGTCCTTCCCGCCACGCGTTGGGCGCCACCTGCCGCAGACTGGCTCGGTCGGGAACCACCAGGCTGAGGGACGTGGGAGAAGGTTTACAGGAAAGCAGGAGATTCGGCGATGACAGACAGACACCAACACAAGTGAGGTTGAGTGCTGCTGCGATTTTACTGAGCACAGAGTTCCTTTTTTATACAGTCAAGGCAAAATCATAGAACAAAGGGCCAGAATACAATCGGACATTACATCATATCGTGGTCACTTATTGGTGACATATTCCAAAAAATATCGAGGGACAAAAACACTTTCTTAATACACTTCCTGCTTCAAATTAGGACAAAACATTTACCTATGAATTCTTTACAGTGATTACACAGGATTTAATGTCTAACCATGGTTCCCCTGTTTACAGAGTTCTCTATCATTGTTTTTCTTCAGCAACTTTTGTTTTCATCTGACAGGGTCTTAACCACACATCACAATCCAGGAAGGGTCTCGGACTTTCCCATATATTGGTTTGCAACACTTTGTTTTTCTGTTAATAAACTCCAGGATGTATGTGCTTAGACCAGTTTTTGTATGGGGGGATAGAGGTTTCACAATGTCCCTCATTCTCTCATACGGTAGCTTATTGTTTTCTTTTATGTTAGGCACCCTTGCTTGAAATTAAGGGCTGTACTGTATGCTAAGGATCCAATTGTTTCAGCCACAATATTTGGCGGTTTTTCTGGCTCCTGTTATTGTTTGGTTTCACTATGACTCCTGACCTTTGTCGAACCTAACATCTCCTTAGTTTCCTACAGATTTCACAATGATTAAAAGCAAACTATAACTACAAAGCTTCTACTTATTAATTCTAAATACCTAACTTATAAGTAAAATTGGCAGGCAACCATTATAAACTCCATCCGGGATGCAGAAGAGCCACATACCAAAGTGCCACAGAAGCACACAAAGCAGGATAAGAAAAAGGGGGCGCCGGAGGCATAGACCCAAAGGTCGCGAACCTCCCTTTCCCGCGGGACCTGGGCCAGGCCCAGGTCACCTTAGCAGGTTGCTACGCGGGCGACACCATTGACGGCGTGGCAAGCTGTGAAGTCAAGTTGCTTATGTGCATCCTTTCTTCTTTCCTGAGATATGCTTGCAGAGCTATAAATTTTCCCCTTAAAACGGCTTTCGCTGCATCCCATAAGTTCTGGTAGCTCGTAACTTCATTCTCGTTTGTTTCCAAGTATCTTTTGATTTTGTCCTTGACATCCTTCCTGATCCACTCGTTGTTAAGCATTGAGTTGTTTAATTTCCAGGTGTTTGATTTGGTTCTCTGTGTCTGTGTGTGGTAAAGGTAAAGGTAAAGGCCCTCCCATTGATCGGCGATTTGCTCGAGCGGGCCCAGTAACGTCTCCATTGGAGACTTTGTTGTTACTGTGTCTGGCATATCGAATACTCTCTGTAGCTTGCCGGGCTCTCCGAGAGGGGCGGAGGAATCGAACTCGGGTCGGCCATGTTGGCTGCTTGTAAGGCGAACGCCCTACCCGCTGTGCTATCGCTCCAGCCCTAAAGGTATAGGTAAAGGTAAAGGCCCTCCCGTTGATCGTCGATTTGCTCGAGCGGGCCCAGTAACGTCTCCATTGGAGACTTTGTTGTTACTGTGTCTGGCATATCGAATACTCCCGGTAGCTTGCCGGGCTCTCCGAGAGGGGCGGAGGAATCGAACTCGGGTCGGCCATGTTGGCCGCTTGTAAGGCGACCGCCCTACCCGCTGTGCTATCGCTCCCACTTCTATTCTCAGTGCATCATGGTCTGAAAAGATTGTTGATTCTATTTCTATCTTCCTGATTCTATTTGGGTATGTTTTGTGGCCTAGGACATGGTCTATTTTGGAAAATGTTCCATGCGCCCTGGAGAAGAATGTGTATTCTTTGTTTTGGGGGTGTAAAGCCCTGTATAGGTCTATAGGCCCTTTCTCTTCTATTTCTTCTTTCAAAGCCAATGTTTCCTTGCTGTGTTTTTTTCTTCTTTATATATCCAGGGGTGATAAGGCGATGTTGAAATATCCAGCTACTATTGTGTTGCTAGCAATGTCCTCCTAAAAATCTGTTAGCAGTGGTTTTAAATATTTAGCTGTTCCCTCATTAGGTGCGTATACATTTAAGAGTGTGATTTCTTCCTGTTGTATGTATCGCTTGATGAAGAAAAAATAGCCTTCACTGTCCCTTCTAATCTTTTTCAACACAAAATTAATGCTGTCTGATACTAGTATGGCCACCCCAGATTTTTTGAGGGAGCTGTTTGCTTGCAGGATTGTTTCCATCCTTTGACTTTGAGTCTGTGTTTGCTCTGACTGTTGAGTTGAGTTTCTTGTAGGCAGCAGAATGTTGGGTTCTGTCTCTGAATACATTTTGCAACTCTGTGTCTCTTAATTGGTGAATTTAGATCGTTGACATTGAGAGAGATTATTGTTATGGGATTTTGTGTCATCTTTCTGTGAGGGTGTGTTGCGGTTGTAGGGTTTTTCTTGTCTTATAGTAGCCCCTTTAGCCCTTGTTTTAGGTTTGGTTTTGAGTCTATGAAGTTCCTGAGTTGATGTTTGTCTAGAAAATAGTGTACCGTTCCTTCTATTTTGAGTGAGAGTTTAGCCAGATAGAGTATTCTTGGTGAAGCATTCATTTCAGTGAGTTTTTTCACTATATCTCGCCACTGCCTTCGGGCTTGGAGGGTTTCCTCTGATAGATCTGCTGTGAATTTAACGGGTGCTCCTTTGTATGTGATTTCCTTCTTTGCCCTTGCTACTTACAGTATTGTGCCTCTATAGGCAGCATCTATCATTCTAACTATGATAAGTCTTGGAGTGTTTTTGTTAGGGTCTCTTTTAGCTGGCACCCTTCGTGCTCCTTGAACCTGAATGGCTACGTTGTGGAGCTCTGGGAAATTTTTAAGCAATGATTTGTTTGACCATGTTTTTTTTCATTGGGATTGTTTCCCTGAGCTTCTGGTAGTCCAATTATTCTATTGTTGTTCCTCTTGGAATCATCTGCTAGGACTCTGGTTCTCTGTAGAGCTATTTTGAAGTCCCTTGCAACTGTTTGTTGTTGCCTGTTGGCGTGGTGCAGCTGATCTTCCAGCTCACTGATTCTCTCTTCAGCTGTCGTCATTCTATTGTTAAGAGAAGAGACTGAGCTTTTCATTTCATCTACAGAATCTTTTAATCGTGACATTTCTGCTCTCATTTGTCGATTTTTTCTGTGGTGTTACTGGCTGTCTGAGTGTTTCATTGAGTTGATTGAACATCTTCATGACTTTGTATCTGAATTCAATGTCAGAGAGTTCCCTTAGGTGAGCAGTATTGACAGAGTCTTCTAGATTTTCTTCATTGTCCTCCCCTTGTGGTGGGGATTTGAGTTGTTTCTTCATATTGCTGTGTAGGTTGGGAACTAGATTCCTTGGGGACTAGTTTCCTTAGTATGACAAAACTACCTGCGGCCGTGTAAGTGTTGGCCCGCCGAAAATTGGCCACGCCCACTCCTACAGAAGCCATGCTCACTGGTGAAGAGGCCACGCCTCTACCAAAACCTGGGTTTGGGATGAGATCAGCTCAGTGTGAGGAGTGAAGAGGGGAGGGCAGACGCTCAGAATTGCTCTTCTCCAGGCATCTGGGGGGGACGCCTGGGGTCTTGAAGGGAGAGATGCAAGTCCCGGGTTCAAGAACCGACAGATGAACTTATCTCTCCTTCTCCTCTTCCTCTTCCTCCTCATCTCCGCCTCCGCCTCCTCCTCCTCGGGGCTCTGTCAAGCTGTGCTGTTCCTTCAAGGTGAGCGTCCTAAAATTGTTTCTATTTTCTAAGTGAAGAGAATTGAATTGTACATTTGTTATGTTTAACATGTGACATTGGAGGGTCAACAAAACAGGAGAGATGCCTCAGTGGTGTCACCATATGATGGGAGGGGAGAATATAGATTCTAATCCCCAAGTTTTGTTGTCTCAGGAGGGTGAACAAAGGTTGAGGGTGATCCACAACGAGAAGTTCATTAAGAGTCACATCTGTCAGGGCCTCTTATGGAGCCTCAATGTAAGGAGGGTACCTGGGCTCTGGTGTGTGGTGTATCTGGGGGTGCTTGGAGAGTGGGGCCTCAGGGAGAGCATCGATGCTCAGGGTCCTGCCTCTTGCCTCACTGTGAAGGGGTCAGCGCTGCACATGTCACAGGACCTGCTCTCACTTCTGCAACTGCTGAGGGGTGGGAAGGGAATGGAGAAACCTGAATGTCCATTTAGTGAGCTGATAGGGGATGATTCAGGACCCAGCCAAAGCCATGCTGAGACCACTCTTCACATGCTTGGATGAGCCTCACGCATAAAGGAACCGACAGTGGAATACAGGTTTGCGGGACCCGGGGCTGAGATCTGCAAGCCTGAATGGCTCGGGATTGGGCCTTCCAGTAGCTAGACAGTTACACACACCAACTGCCGTGTAACCCCATCGACGGCCAGGATCCAGAGACTATAACACCAAGCTCCCGGAAGTATTCGTGTCTGCATTCACGGCCACGTGACTTCTTATTCTCTAATTCTTGCTCTCAGAGAACCCAGCAGGATGTTGAGAGTATCATTCCAGCACATATGCCTGAATAGGAGCACCTGTAAATTTTTTAATGTTTTCAGGCTACCGAGAATATCCCACACACACGGCAGACCCTGGCAAGATATCCATGGTGTATTCGATATGCCAAATCCAGTAAATACAATAGATCTCATCCCCCTGACCCTGAATATGGCAGCGTTGAAAAGGATGTGGAAAGAGAGGCTGATAAAATCTCAAGGCAGAACTAGGCTGCCAAAACGAAGAAAGACGAAAATGACTGTCTGTACTTTTAATGCATGTATGCTGGAATCTGATGCATTCCATCGAGAACCTGATGGTACAGCGCGAAAGATCAAGTACGACATCATTGTTCTGACCAAGACGAGAAGGCATCAATCACATCACGCCGTTTTCGACACCGGAGAACTGTTCCTTGGAACATGCGACAAAGGAGGACTTGGTGGTGTCGGTGTCCTTGTCAACATGAACTTAGCCATGAGCATTGATTTATTTGAATGCCTAACAACCAGAATCAGAAGATTACACTTGAATAGCTGTGGCTCACTGCTGGCAGTTTCTATCTTCGTTGTCTATGCATCAACATCCAATTATGGTGAAGGAGAAATTGAGAAGATCTACACGGAGCTGGAGAAGTACTATAAAGAAGACCACAACTTCTACAAGATCATTGTCGGTGATTTTAATGCCAAGATAGGACCGAGAAGATCAGCCAAAGAACTCCACATCGGGACCCATGGCCTAGAATGGAACAAACAGGGTGACAAACTATCTGAGTTCATCATGTCAACCAAGACCATCTATGGTAACTCACAGTTCCAGAAGGCCGAATCTAAACGTTGGACTTGGGAGTCTCCCAGTGGACGGTTCCACAACGAAATAGACCACATCATATTCAATCGATTGTTTTGCCTGACTGATGTAGTGTTATCCCAAAATTCCAAATGGGATCGGACCACCATCTCCTTCATGTAAAATCCTACTTCACAAAGAGGAGAGAAAGGGCTGCAAAGTTCAAGAAGAGAACTCCCAGAATGACCACCAATTTGGAGCTCTTTGTCTCTGTTGCTGCAACATGGGAAGATGCCATCATTGACAACGTTGATGAGGAATATGATCGACTTGTTCAGCACCTCCATGATTGCGCAAGGAATGCCAAGATAGAGATAGCCACAAAAAAAAAAGCCTGTCTTCGAAAACTCTTGAGCTTATTCATTAAACATGTCTTGGTGCATGCCTCAGGCAACCGCAAGCAAACGTCCAACCTCGCAAAGCAGTACAGAGAAGCGATCAAGGAAGACCTCAAAGAGAGAAGAGCAGGAGTGCTGGTAGATGAGGCAGAAGCCAGGAAAAGCATTCCGTAAAGCCTGCCTGTCCTTCGCCAAATACAAAACCAAAATGACTGCCCTCCGATGTCCTGATGGATCTATCACATCTTCCAGAAGGTCAATGGAGAAGATTACTCATGATTTCTACTCAAATCTCTTTAATAGCAACGTCCACTTGCCCACATACCAAATTCCACAGGATGGATATGTCATTCCCAATGTTCTCCCTTCCGAAATCCGACACACCATCTCGTTAGTAAAAAAAAAAAATAAGAGCAACGGGCTCAGACAAGGTCAGACCTGAAAACCTGAAGAACCAGCTGTCAGTACTCATCAATATGCTGGCTCGGTTCTTCACAAGCTACCTGTCTGAATGCAAGGTTCAGTACCAGTGGAAAAGCAGCAGGGCTGTACTACTCAAGGAAAGAAGGGAGGCATCCATGATATTGGCAACTATCTCCCAATCTGCCTATTGTCTGTCATCTACAAGATTTTCACTCGAGTCATCCTGAATAGGATTGGCAGAACACTAGATGAAGGACAACCATGCGAGCAAGCTGGGTTCCGCAAAGGATTCAGCACCATCGGCCATATCCACACGATAACTAAGCTCATTGAGTTTTCTCAGGAGTTTAAGATGCTGCTCGGTCTAATGATCATTGATTTAAGAAGGCCTTTGATTCTGTTGAGATGGAAGCAGTCATCGAAGCCCTAGCCAATCAGGGCGTTCAAACTCAATACATCAGGATCCTCCATGTGCTGTATTACGGATTCACTACCAGAATCTAACCATTCTACAAAGAACTGATCATCCATGTCAAAAGAGGGGTTTGGTAGTGTGATACCATTTCACCAAAACTCTTCAGTGCCACTCTCAAGAACGTCATGCGACAACTGGAATGGGAAGGAATGGGAGTGAAGATAGATGGTTGGCTACTATACCACCTTCGCTTTGCTGATGACATCATTCCAATAACACCAAACATTAGCCAAACGGCACACACGCTGACCAACTTCAAACGTGAGTGTGGAAATGTCAGATTACACTGAATCTCACAAAGACAATGTTCATGAGAAACAGTCTTGTTCCTGATGTTCCATTCACTCTCAACGAAACGACCATCTCCAAATGCAACATTCATGTGTACCTAGGTCGAGACGTCAACATGACGAGTGACTTGGCACCTGAGTTGCGCAGAAGGAAGAGAGCACCTTGGAACTCCTTCAAGAGCGTTGAAGAAATAGCTAAAAGGATGAAGAACCTCTTGCTCCAGGCACATCTCTTCAATTCCACTGTTCTTCCTGGGAAGGTGTATGTATCAACATACACCTTACACCTGGACCCTACATCTACACAATGGAATACTATACAGGTTGATTCCCTGCACTTCGCATGTTTTCCCATGCCCCCAGCAGGAGTGATCCCTGAGCACAGAACCAGGAGTATACCAAAGTGGCACAAGCAACACAAACAAACCAACAGTGGCTGAGAGACAGTACAGTGGTAAGGCACTTATGTTGCACATTGCCAACCCAGATTCCTGGAGGTGTGAAGTTCTGCCTGGCTGTCCCTTTGGCTTCTAGAGAACATTGGACCTGTAGAGAGCTTCCCAGTCACCAAGTTCTCTGACATTTCTATGCATAGCATAGATCAACTGGCCTTGACTTTTCTGGTACCCAATGTCTCAAGACTTGGTAAAGAGACAGCTCTGGTGTCAGCAATACTTCAATCTTGCTTCTGCCTTAGAGCATCAAGGCCAGTGCTCCAGAAACTTCTTCCAGGCATAACAATCCCCTGCTTCTCTCTGCCACTTGCTCCTTAGTGCACACAGGCATTCTCCCTCAGCCTCTATTGGCCATTGCTCTCAAAATAAACTCTGTCTTATGACGAAAGGGTCAAGGACCTATGTGGGCTGCTATGTCTCAGCCACACTACACTCATAAATCTTTGAGCATCTACTGCCCAAGAGAGGTGGACCAGCTCCTTGTTCCCAAAGTCCCTGTAGTTACGAGATAACTACATGCAGGAAGACGGGGGCCCATGCATCTGATCAATGACCTCTGCAAGAGATATGTTTCTTCAGACCCACAAAGATGCTCCACACTTCATGCTGAAATCTTAGCAGGGAAGACAAGGCATGGATCGGTATATTGGGGATTTTTGAACTCAACACCTTTGAGAGGAGTGGATTTTCCTGAAAATCTTGAAAGGGTAAAAAAATGCCCCCAGTGTCAGCCATAACATATGCTTTCTTTCTGTTATTTCAAATGTATAATGAGGGTTCCTTTGGAAATTTTGAACACAGGAACCTGTGTGCCATGGGCCTCCCCAGAACAGGAAACTGAACGTCTCCTCCAGGCACCGAGTTAGGGGAACTGAGATTCATGTCTGTCCCAGGACACAAGTGGATGGTTAGATCTGGGTCAGGGATAGGAGACTCCCCCTCACCTCTGCTCATCAGGGAGAACTTTTTGTCCCAGTGCCCTGTCTGTGTGCAGTTGGGACAACAATTCTGTGCCTCTGGCACTAGGTGCAGGGCCTGGGAGATTGAAACAGGTTCAAGTCTTGGAGTTCAGGGAATATAATGTTGTGAGAATTCAGAGACTAAAGTCAGGGTTAAAGTCCCTGCTCCAAAAATATTCAATTGTGCAGATCAATTCTATTGCACTGCTCTTAACCCTTGTTGCTACCTTGCTGTGGATCCTTTCTTATGAGACAGATCATTCTGTATCTCTCCCTTTTCTGATGACTGTTTCAATAATCATGATATCCTCTTGTTTTTTCTATATTGCAGAAAGTTGAGTGATTTTCAACTCAGTTAGCATGGTAAGGCCCAGAGGGTATGCAGGATTAGGACTCTTTCCAGGTGTTCCTCATATATGTGAAATTTATGAGTAAAATATCTTCACGGCAATGCCCCAGACTTTCGGAAATCAGCTGAAGAGTGTAGCACTAGGGGAGTAGTTGGTGATTTTGAGAACATGGCATTCCCAGTGTCACTTGGAGTTGTCACTACACGCAGAGGACAGTGGGAGACTGAGCACAGGTTGACATTCCCAAACTGTAGGTAGCAGTTCATTTCACCAAGGAGGCCCATCTAGACAGCTGCTCTGTGTGGAGGCAGGAAGGATGCATTGAGAACAATCCTTGAGGTTTGATTTCTGGTCTGCCCTGTCCCAGGAATCTGCGTCTTTCTGCTCTACCACATTTACAATCCAGACTGGCCTTTAGGTCAGGCCCTTCTTCTGTGCTCTGCTTTGACTTCAGTCAGAACTTTCCCCAATATTGTGCTCTTTGTGCCTTTAAGAACTGAAGGGTAGTCCTGATTCATATATATTCAATGTTCTTCTAGGAGCTGGAATGAAAATACTCTCACATCAGATATGAGCATTTTCTCTGTCATTAGGAAGGGTTTTGTTCCCTTTTTAAATTGACAATTTTGATAAATGTGGTAACAGTTTTCAAAGTTGCAAGTATGAATCTGGTTTCCGCCTAAGAAGTAAAACTCATAGTCCAACTACAGAAGCACAAATTTTCCCAGTAATACTGTGGTATGCATGACTGATGGTCTATCATGTAGTCACACTGTCTGAGGCTTCCCAGTGGACACTAATAGGATATGTATATTACAAATACATATATACATATATTTCTTTTTTCCACTCATCTAGTGTATACATTTGTGCACGGATATATATCCATGAATACATGTCCTCCATATCAATTGAAAGAAAGTTATGTATTGTAATTAGTTATTCCCACATTTCAAGGTATGAATAAAATTAATGTCTGACCCAATACCATTTATTTCCCAGGAATATTGGTCAATTGGCGTGGTCAGACTCAGGTAAACTCATCTGAGATGCATAATCCTGGAGTGGAGGGAGCAGCCCCTTGAGGCCTTGCTCTAGATCCTGTCTGCTGATCCATGCTACTGCCAGCCCCTGGGCACACCCCAGACTGTGTGTCTGTGCTTGGGTCATGACTTTCCCCAGAGCTGGGCTGAGATACCCCCAACATCAGGATTTTACAGAACCTGACCCTGACCATTTCCTTAACACCACATGATAAGAGAAATGTGACCTCGGTCCCTTTCAGTGGAGGGTCATCTCCTCCACTGTCCCTTGTCCAATGGCAGGATTCCAGCTCAGGAATATAGAGATATGAAGATGTACAAAGGGGCAGGTCTGCACAGAAAGTCCAAAATGGGGTCTTGCCACCACAAGGAATTCACCTCAGGGAAAAGTATTTCTTACAGAGACAAAATTTCAAGCTTAATGTGTAACATTGAGAGTCTGCCATTAGTATACCTACATACAGTTCAGGAACCTGCAATGACACCATCCCAAACTTCCATGTGGTTCTTCCTGTACCATCTGATCACTTCACACAAAATCCTGGAAGAAAATATGAGGGACACCAGGTGTTCTCCAGAGAAGTCATCTTCCTCTGGGCTGTTGCTGAAGGACAGAGAGAGATCCTGAGTCTTTCTCTCAAATGGAGCCTGACCCTGTGAGCCCCATTCTGTGTCTTAGACCCTGACTCTCTGAGGAGGTAGTCAGGAGGATCAAGTCTGTCCCTGGGGTCCTGTCAGAGATGGGCGTCTTTCTCCAGCACAAAAAATGTGCTGAGGAGCTCACAGGAAACAGGAACTTCTCAGGGGGCAACAGCATCTGGAGAGGAGAGTCCCCATGTCTCAGGTCCCTGATGACCAAACCCAGTCCCCCGCAGATCCTCTAACTGTAGACAGGCCCCTGACCTTCCGTGTCCCTGTGTGTTTGCTCCTGTTCTCCCACTGTCTGTCCAAATTTTGGTTTCAAACAGTCAGATTTATTATTACCATAAATTCTGACAGAGTGTGTTTCAACCCAAAGTCAATCAAAGTTTGCATTAGTTTCTTCACACACTTATCTTAGATGAAAACACCCTCGCCTGAAATAGAGCCAAGGTGGTTGTTAGAATAATCATTGTCACTGTTGTCGGGTTTATATATGGAAAAGGAAGAGCCTGTCTCGTGACCTGCCTGGTGTGATTGTCCTGGTAAAGGCGCCTGACCTTGCTCTGTCCTGTCTACAACTCACGAATCACGACGAATCACGTCCTTCCTGTTATTCATCGATTGCCTCGAGCAGGCTCCAGTAACGTCTCCTTCATCCTAGCCCTGAGATTTTTAATAAAGTGCTATATTCAAGGTTCTTTAGGAGAATGAGACCCATCATTGTTACTGGTATTTGGCATATTGGGTACACCATGAGGAGTTTGCCAGACTCTTCTGTGTGAGCAGGTTACACTCGGTAGCCTGCCAGTTTGTCCAAAGTAAAAATGAGATAATAAGGTGTTATAATAAGATGTCGTGCAGTCGCGAATGCGGCTGCGCGCTTCCGGGAGCTGGGTTTTATAGTCTCTGAGTCTTGGCCGTTGATGGGATTACACAGTGACAGGGGGCCAGTTAGTGGGTGTGACCCCTGCCTACTGGAATTTGGAGGATCTGGGTGGAGGATGCTCAGCCCCGATCCGAGTAGGCTTGGAGATCTCAGCCCCGGGACCTGCATGCCTTTGTTCCTCTGCCGGTACCTTCATGTGTGCAGAGAGTGGTCTCAGCATGGTGGTGGCTGGTTCTGGAGGTCTTCGGCTGGTGGAGCCCTGGTCGGGGCGGGGAGGGAAATTTAACCCGCTCCCCTTCAAGGAGCCCCGGCGAGGACAGCCAGGCGCGGGGGCAGGAGACTCTGCCGTCTACAACAAGCAGAGTCTACAACTCAGTGTCCATAAACCAGCATGAACCTCAGGACCCTGTACTGGGATCATCACTAAGGAAGCCTGACCCTGTCAGGATATAGAAACAGCTCATAGGGACCCCCAGCACACAATCTATTGGGCAGGAAGCCTGGTCTTAGTACTCAAACTCACACAGCAACAAGGGTACAAGTACACAAGCCCTGATCACTGCCAGATATGACCCACCCCAACCCCCAGATGAATACAGCCTAGACACAGGCTGTGTCACATATTATACCTCCTTTTTCTATGCAGTGCAGGGGTTGAGATAAATCCAAGAAGCCAGAAAATATGATTTAAAAAATAATTCAGCATGAAGAGTCAAAAGTGAAAAATGTACCCCACGAATTTAACCAAATTGAACTGAAATAAATACAACTGCACAAACACGTAAGACAGTGTGAGGATTCGGGTTGGGTGAGTCTCCCCGTCACATTCACAGTAGCTCTAATGTGGCCCCTGAGTTCTCCTGAGCCTTCAGAGCCAAGTCAGAGTCATGGACAAGAAGTGTTACTTGTCTTCCCATCACTGCACATTGGGTCAGGGCCTTTTACCTCCACCAAGGACCCCAAGACTCCTATTGCATTTATACTTCAAAACTACATCCCAGCATGTATTTAAGAGCAGACTAGAAAAACTCTTATGTTTTTTTTTAAAAAAAAAAACAGTAAAAGATACAATTGCCTCACATCCTGACTAGAGGTGTGGGGTCCAAGATATGTTTACATTCACGTGATCAAATGGGAAAAAAACAATTTCTTTTACACAACTTAGGTAAGGGGGGAGGCAACTTCCTCGGACCTTATCAGGGAGACCGTCCAGGTGGTTGCTTGAGAAGTCCAGAGATCAGTCAGGAATTAGAGACAAAACTAGATAAAGAGTAGGCACATGTGGGGCCCTTGTATCTTGGAGACCAAATTTCATCCTTGTTTGACCCAGCAGTGCCCAGTATGGCTGAAGTTCTCTTTCCAATTCGGTACTATCGCTGTCTCTTCAAAACAGGGAATAACGCTGAGATGATTGACCAACTCTATGGTGTGCAAAGCACACGACTCGCTGTAGCTCTGTCCTGGGGGTCCTGTCCCAGCACAGCTGCAGGCTCAGGACCCAGAATCCTCACAGCCCTGCCTTCACCTGTGCTGTCTCCACATGCTCACCCAAACCAGCAGATTTCAGGGAGGCTGGACCCCAGAGCTCAGGAACGAATGGAGTTAACAGCAGATGCAAAATGATGGGAACATTTCCTAAACCACTTAGCTAAAACGCTCTGGTAACATTGTCCCTCCTCCTCCTTTTATTATTGAATCGCCGTGAGTCACAGTAACAAAGTTTTCATGTTTAAGCTTCAATCACACAATCATCAGACACCCATCCCTTCACCAGTGCACGCTTTCCACCACCCAAATTCCCAGTATCACCCCCCTCCCATCACTAACACCATTCCACACCTCCCCCTGCCTGTGTGGCAGACAATTTGCATAGCACTCTCTTTCTCTACTCTGGTTGTCTTCAATATTTCAGACCAGTCCCCCACCACTCATACATGCCGAAAAGGCCATGCTAGACAATGTTTTTTATTGCTTCGTTTGCCCTAGGAATTTTAAAATTTTAATATTTAGGGTCTGGAGAGATCGCTGCAGCAAATTACTGGGGTCTGAGATTCATTTGTGTGTCTCTGGATCATGGCTGTTGGGAGCATAAGTACACATTGGCCATAAGTGGGCATCATCTCAGAGTCCCATCGGAGTGAGGGGAAGGAGAAGGGCTGACTTCTCCCCTGTCCTGTGAGGCTGGCATTTCCCGTCACTGCCACCCTGTACCTGGTGCTTTTTGCTGAGTTCTAGAAGATGGCGGAAGCCTGGATTAATAGAGGGCAGGTGGAGGAATGACACCTGCCTCCGACTGGAGTGGCCCAGTGAAAGTGGCCTATGGCAAAATCAAGAGACATCTCTGCAGCAAGTTCCTCAGGTCTGAGATTCATGTGTACGTGTCTGGATCATGGCCATGCTGGACTTTAAGTAGACAGTGGTCGTACGTGGGTGTCATCTCCGAGTCCCGTTGGGGCAGGGGAAGGAGATGAAAACGTTCTTAAAGTGATGAAATCTCACTTTAGCTAAAGATTTTATTAACATGCTTTACTCTATATTCGGTACACTAATGAAGATATATCTCTTTTATCAATCCTCCCATTCTCATTTTATGTGTTTTTTATTTCTTACACATGTGAAGTAAGTCATCCTGGATCATAATTAGTAATTTACTAAAAGATGAAGGAAATAAATAAAACCATAAATCATTCATTTTGCATTTCTCATTATTAGACACACCCTGCATGACAGAAACACTTTCATGATTTTGTTCTTGACAGCAATTTGGGCAGGTACAATGGAATTTGCACATGATAGCTCATGAGTGTCTCAAGACTTTATCTATTACCACTAGCTGATACCCTGAGCATTACAGGGGGCACCAGGACACAGACAGGAAGTAAACATGGAGAATGCCAGATGTGGCCCCAAAACCAAAGAAAACACATCTGCATTTGGATAATAACAGGTTTTCATAATGATTAGATACCCGTCCATTTTATCCCAATTTTGTAGTGTTATACCTGGGCTGATAATGTGATTCTAATAAGAAATATACCTCACAGTTTAACTTTATTATTGACTTTGAATCTATAAACCTGTTTCTATTTTCAAAGTGAAGAGGATTTCATTGCACATTTGTGATGTTGAACAGGTGACTTTGGAAGTTCAGCAAAACAGGAGAGCTGCCTCAGTGGTTTCACCATGTGATGAGAGGGGGGAATGTAGATTCTAATCCCCAAATTCTAGTGTCTCTCTTAGGAGGGTGAATGGAGGTTGAGGTTAATCCACAATGAGAAATTCATTAAAAGTCACACCTGCAATGGTCTCTGCATGAGCCTCAGTGTAAGAAGGGTCTCTGGGCTCTGGGGTGTGGCATATCTGGCGATGTCGGGATAGTGGGGGCTCAGGGAGGTGCTCTGGGTCCTTGAATCTTGTCTAACTGTGAAGGGGTCAGCGCTGCCCATGTCACAGGACCTGGTCTCTCCTCTACAAGGGTTGAGGGGTGGAGAAGGATTGGGGAAATCTGAATGCCCACTTAGTGAGTTAATGGAGGATGAGAGGTCAGTCGGTCCAGGAGAACAGAACTCCCAGGTGTAAGGTGACCAGGTAGAGTCTACATGGAAGCAGGTAAATTGGCACAGAGTTTTTCTGAGAGCAGATGGAAGGAGCCAGCACAGAGCTGAGTGGACACCAGAATTTCTCTTTCTGTTCAAGTGAATATTACAGAAGATAATAATAATTCTAGAGGGTCATTTTAATTTGTACAAGAGAATAATGTGTCCCTCAGGTCCCAGAGAAGTCATGATCCTGTCACTGGAAATTTTTCATCAAGAGAGAGTGTGATAAATGTGGGATTAATACCCAAGAATATGTGAGATCAGCACCAGGAGGATTATTCCATAGCTTAGAAGTCAGCCGGGCATTCTAGGGGAAAGGGCAGCTCCGATAGAGAAGGGACCACCAAATAAAGGGTGTTTGGAGGATATTCCCAGAAGTGGAGATGCCTGTTGAAAGTAGACTATGGACTGAACATGAACACTCAATGCCTTTTTTGCAGACCACAACGCCGGAAAGGAGAGAGAGAACAAAAGGGAATGCCCTGCAACAGAGGCAAGGTGGAATGGGGGGGGGGGGGATGGAGGTCGGAGGGATATTATCCATGCTGGTGGAAAATGGGCACTGGTGGAGGGATGGGTATTTGATCATTGTATAATCGAAACCCAAGCACAAAAAATTGTAAATCTACAACTGTACCTCATGGTATTTCACTAATAAAAATTAAAAAAAAAACATTTTTTACTGTGATAAGTAATTACTGCCCACAGCGTGGATGGAGGACTCAGGGTCACAACCCACAGGACAAGGTTCCCATGGGGTCATCTGAGAGCTGAGGGAAAGGTCAGGCCTGATCTCCACATAAACATGTTTCATCTGTTCATGAGCAATGTTTCCTCAGGGGAGAGTGCTCAGAGCCTCCTGGAGGCCTGTACCCCTGAAGCTCAGCCTGCTTCCTCCTGCAGGTGGTTTGTGTCTAGGCCCACACGGCATTCCCCTCACTGTGTCTTCCGCACAGTAGTACAGGGCCGTGTCCTCCTCCCTCAGGCGGCTCATTTGCAGAGAGAGCGTGTTCTTGCTATTGTCTCTGGAGATGGTGAATCGGCCCTTCACAGAGTCCGCATAGTATATAGTACGACCACTACTACTTATGGTTGAGACCCAATCTAGGCCCTTCCCTGGAGCCTGGCGGACCCAGTACATCCAATAGCCGCCAAAATTGAATCCAGAGGCTGCACAGGAGAGTGTCAGAGACCCCGTGGGCTTCACCAAGCCTCCCCCGGACTCCACCAGCTGCACCTCACACTGGACCCCTGCAAACACAAAGACATCCTGGTCAGGAAACTCTCCTCACACAGAGGATCTGTCTCTCCCATCTCTCCCATGCTCCATGTCTCTGTCACCCATGAGTTACCTCCTAACACAGCTACCAGGAGAAGCCAGCTCAACCCACACCATGTTGGTTCTGAGTCAGTATGGAGCCCCTGGGAACCCCTGAACTGATGCCTCTTCCAGAGCTGAGGCTGGGCTGGGCTGTTTTCATCACTGTGGAGAGTCTTATTTGCATGTGCCCCTTCTCTATAAAAAGTTCTCTTTGAACTTGTAGAGAGAAGGAAGGGCTCCAGAGCAGGTGAGGGCTTCTAGGGGTGCCTATGACCAGGAAAAGATTCAGAAACTCTACTATTCCAATAGGCGATTAATACATGACTCTAGCGTGCAGTACTTATACGGCAGTAAGTGCAGAGAAATACATGACAACCAATTTAATTGATATTCTTTAATGTATATTTTTAATACAAATCTTATGATGTGCACAGTATTAGTTTTATTTAATGATATAATATGACACAAAAAAGTTTAGATGGCTTTCACAAAGTACTTAAAATACTAGACTCCTTGGCAGGCGTTTAATTGGGGCTGGAACGATAGAACAGTGTGTAGGACACGCGGCCCACCTGGGTTTGATTCCTCCATCCCTCTCAAAGAGCCTGCCTCACGACAGAGCCTGGCAAGCTCCTCTTGGCGCATTCGATATGTCAAAAACAGTAACAAGTCTCACAATGAAGGCGTTACTGGTGCCTGCTCGAGCAAAATCGATGAACAACACGAGGACAGTGCTACTTCTACTCAAAATACATTTTAAGAGTTGGGCCCACTTCTTAGACAAAAGGAATCCACTGAGTCACTCACAGTTGTCAATGTTTTGGGAACCAAGTGTTAAGATAGAATCAGGAATAAGGCAGAATGGCCAGATAACAGGGCCCTGATGCCTTGAATTCCACTGTAGGAAGCCCTGTGTTGGCTGTTTTTGTACTTTATCTCAGAGGAAACAGTTCTGGGCTTAAATGTATTTGTCCCAATTACCTAAGACCCTCAGATGTATAAGAGCTAAGCCCAGAAAGACTAAGCTAGAAAATTGACCTAAGAATGTCGTCTCCTGATGATTCCTGGTTCTAAGCAGTAACTCTCAATGTGATGGGCATTTGGAGCTCTCAGTCCACCAGGGAGTTAGTCCCCTGAGCGACACCCTTTCTCTCTGCGGTCTGTCTGTCTGTTCATACTCACAGCATCCTACCATTGGTCTCTGTTCACCAGGATCTTCTCTGTAACTAGAGATGCAGAGGCAGTAGAGGAGGAAGGTTCGTCCCCTGCATGTGGTTAATCAGGTTTATTCCCTGCACTTCATGTGGTTTCCCATGCACCTAAAAGGACCACTGAGTGTAGAGTCAGTAGTATACTCAAAGTGGCACAAATGACAAAACTAAACCAACAGGGACTTAGACATAGTATGGTGGTAGGGCACTTGCGTTGCACACGGCGGACCCAGGTTCGATCCCCTATGTTCCATGTGGTCCGCCAAGCACATTCAAGAGTAGTTCCTGAGTACAGATCCAGGAAGAACCCTGAGCATCAATGGGTCTAGACCTAAAACCAAAACCAAAGGAAGAGAAAAACAAAACCAACAACATAAACAAAATATAGACTATTTAACCATCAAGAACTTGTTCCGTGTATTGAGAAAAAGTTGTCTTTATATACTAATTTTGTGCTCACCTGGAGTATGTTGGAACCAGAGTGCACGAAGGTACATGGAGTGTGATTCTTCACATCAATTTTGGCTTCATCTCTCCTTACTCTGTAAGCATTATTTTGAGTCTGCGCCCTACACAGAATAATGGACATTTATGTTTTAGAGCACTGACGTATATAGGCAAACCTGTGCAGTGATAATCACACTCAAAACAGTGGATGAACCCCTCACCCCAGTGTTTCCTTTTGACCCATGCTATTCCTCCTTCCATGCCCCGCCCCTCCCTCATACTCTCTGCAGTGCCTACTGTTTGTGTAAGTGTATGTAGGGTGTGATGACGGAGACTCATTCTCAATAGCCTTCCACTCTAAGGGTTATATTATGTGTTTTTACTTATGATTAAAGGCGTCTTGAATTACTCTCAGTCCTAAATCTTTAAAATAGGTCACATGAGCTTTCTAGAAGGAGGGAGAAAAATGAGGAAAAGCTGTTCTACATCTTACATGAGTATCAAAGGAAAAGCTATAAAAATAATAAACAGGAAAGTACCGATTAATACTCACCGTGCTAGGCGTTGGAATCCTGGGGACTTGGTGGGGTGAATGTGGGGGTCAGGGAGGACAGATCACAGGGAGGTGGTTGGGAGTGTGAGGGTGTCATTGAGAGTGGAGGTGCTCCGAGAGCGACGGGGAGGGCTCCCAGGAAAGACATTGGAACTGGGCATGGATAGGAGTGGTGGAAGTGATGGGGGGTGAGTGTCTCTGTGTTGTGACAAAATATTGGCCCGTGTGGGCTTCTAGCACATGGTGACCCTTTTTGCCCCTGGTGGGGCTAAGGCCTCTTCTGAGGTGACTCCCGAGTGCCCTCTGGTGGTCGGCAGCGCCCCTGCAGCCGCTCCGGAGTTCCCTCAGGAGTTGGTGGTGTCTGGGATCCCCTGACTGACCCAGAGTCCCCTGCATAGTAACACCCACGGGGTCACCTGCTCTCAGGCTGCTCCCCTGCAGGCAGGTCACAGGGTTCCTGGGTCTCTGGAGATGGTGAATAAGCCGGTCCCAGAGAGTCAGGGGTTGATTGTCCTGCTACAGTCCTGCCCTTTCCCGGGGCCTGGTGACCAGGTCATCCAGGCGTTGCTGACAAGAGTCTGCACAGGAGAGACTCTCTCTCTCTCTCTCTCCGCTGCCTCTCTCTCTCATTCTCTTCCTCTCTCTCTCTCCATTTCTCCCTCTCTCCCTTCCTCCTTCTGCCATTTCTCCCTCCATCTCTCTCTGTCTCTGTCTCTGTCTCTGTCTGTCTCTCTTTGTCTGTCTCTCTCTCTGTCTCTGTCTCTGTCTCTCTCTCTCTCTCCAGATTAAGCCTTCAGTGATTACATCTTGTTAATTGAGATCGGACGCCTTCACATGACATCCGATTCAATCTACAACCTCTGAGCTACTCCTGGTTTATCAGAGTTGAACTGTTTGAGATGTCACACCAGGAAATCCAGAAGTTTTAAAAGGGTAATATAGCAGAAGTTAAATTTTTAACCGGTGGCAGCGTTGGGGCCTGTGCATGACTGAATGGGCTTCCAGAACTATAGGAAGTCAACAGGAATGTAAGGGAAATATAAATCAGAAGGAGAATGAGAGCTATCAATGAAAAAGACCTATATCAAAAAAAGACTTAAAACAAAAAGATTTGAATGTTGTCAAAAGAAAACCTGTTTCATAATTAATATATTATATTGTCTGATTGAATGTCTGAAATCTCTAGGAGATTTCTCTAAGAGGTGAAAATAGAGTTATAATATAACCTATGGATTCAATCTAGATACCTCCACTCAAAAGTAAAAATATCAAATTAAGAAGTTATTAAAAACATAGAGTGAAGCACTAGATATAATATTCTGGCCAGCAAAATAAAATCCTAATGCTTGATGACAGTTCCATGAATAAGAAGTTGTGGGGTATATACACAATGGGATATTAGTTAAAAGAAAAGACAAAATATCAGCGTTTTCTGCACCATGGATCGAACTAGGAAATAACAGAGTAAGAGAAGTTTGTAGAGGAAGAAGGACAAATTCAGACAATCTCATTCATCCGTGGTACAAAGAGAACAGAGCATCAGGATGGACAGATCCAATGATAACGGCTTCTGCATCCTAACCACACTCTGGGGTTCTCGATAGGAGTCGGGTGGGAGCTCAGACCACTGGGAAGAAGAGGCACAGGGACCACAGCAGAGTGTGGGGGTCTGTGGGATTTTATTCTGGGAGAAGTGCAGGGAGTTTGTGACCCACCAGCATCAACACTCAGACTATTGTCACCATGTTCCCTCAGTGACAATAAAGAAGGTAACGGGAGAAATCTTTCATTTCTGTGAAAAGGAATGATCTCTATTGGAAAAAAAATCAATCACACCTGACCTAGCAGGACATAACAGTCTTTAGTGGACTCTGAGAGAGGACGAGGAATGAGCAAATATGTAATAGGAGAGAAAGTAACGACTAAAATGTATAAACATGAAATATAAAATTTTGTTTTCATATATTTCAACAAAACAGTTAAGGTGGCGATCCCCTTCAAAGCTCATGCCCTTGCCCACCTGCTCTAGGTCACAGCCCTGGAGTCCTGGGAGAAGAGCGCCCTCCTGGTGGTCGAATGAAAACCCTGAAGCTCCCCTATCTCCCTCCGCTGGTTTGTGTCAGGGCTCATAGGTACTTGCCCTCACTGTGTCTCTTGAACAATATTCATGATCACGATCATCCTGTTGTTCGTCAATTGCCTCGAGCAGGACCCAGTAACGTCTCCTTCGTCCTAGCCCTGAGATTTTTTTTAAATGTGCCATATTAAAAGCTCTTCCAGGTTAGGAGAATGAGACCCATTATTGTTACTGGTATTTGCCACACTGGATACACCACGGAGAGTTTTCCAGACTGCCGTGTGAGCAGGTTACGTTCAGTAGCTTGCCATTTTGTCCAAAGTAAGAATGAGATAATAAGGTGTCGCTTGGCTGCGAATAATCTTAATTGTAAAAAAATCAACGAGGCTGCATGCTTCCAGGAGCTGGGTTTTAGAGTCTCTGGGTCTTGGCCGTTGTTGATGGCATTACACGGCGCCAAGGGGCAAGTTGGTGGATGTGACCCCTGCCTACTGGAATTTGGAGGATCTGGGTGGAGGATGCTCAGCCCCGATCTGAGCAGGCTTGGAGATCTCAGCCCCGGGGCCCGCATGCCTTTGTTCCTCTGCCGGTACCTTCATGTGTGCAAAGAGTGGTCTCAGCATGGAGGTGGCTGGTTCTGGAGGTCTTCGGCTGGTGGAGTTCTGGTTGGGGCGGGGAGGGAAATTTAACCCGCTCCCCTCCAAGGGGCCCCGGCGAGGACAGCCAGGCATGGCGGCAGTAGACTCTTGCACAATATTACACTGCTGTATCCTCAGTTACTGACTTTCTCAGTTTTAGGTAAAGTTGGTTCTTGGCAGTGTCCCTGGTAATGCTGACTTGAGACTGAAGACTTGGATTATAGTAGGGGCTTCCAATATTATTTAAGACAACAATCCAAACCAGCCCCTTTCCAGAGGCTTGGCGGACCCATAGCTGTTTAGATTGAATTCAGAGACTGAGCAGGTGAAGGGTAGAGTCTGCGAGGGCTTCACCAGGCTTGGTCCCGACTCCTGCAGCTGTACCTGGGACAGGACACCTGGGAACAGAGACCCACAGTAAGTCACGCTCTCAGAGGCCCATGCCCACCTTGGAGCCTCTGTCCAGGGGATACTCGCATGCGGGAGCTGCCACCAGAAAGAGGAGGAACCAGCGCTGATGCATGTTCCTGCCCACGAGGTCCATGACCTCAGACACCGTGACAGGGGAGAGGAAGCCCGAGTTGGAGTGAGTGTGAACATGGTTTTAATCCTAGGTCCTGAGTGCAGATTTGCATGTGGAAGCCTCTGTAGAGGAAGGAGGGGACCCGGGGGAGGCTTGTGTGTGGGCTCCCTGGGAGGAGGTGCTGACTGTGGCTCAGAGCACTCAGGCCTGTTCCTGCGGCCCTGTCAGAGCAGGGCCGCTTCCTCTATCACAGGAAACGTACTGAGGAGTTCTCAGGAAACAAAAATTGCTCAGTGGGAAATGGCAGCTGGGGAGAAGAGCCCCCATGTCTCAGGTTCCTGATGGCCAAACCCAGCCCCAATAGGGCCTCTACCCTGTAGACAGGCATCTGCCCGTCCGTGTCCCTGTGTAGTCACTCCCATTCTCTCACTGTGAGTGCAAATCCTCGGGCCTAACAGACCATGTCATTGTCCCTGTGATTTCTGACTTGGCCTGGTCCAATTCATGTCAATCAAATTTCGCAGTGTTTTTTCATTCATTTATCTTGAATAAAACCCTTTTACCTTGAGCAACTTCACTATGAAATATTCATGGCATCATTAGGATTGATTTATTTTTTCTTACTTGTCTATTTAGGGACATGGAAGATGCCTCGCCTAGTGACCTTGCTGGTGTGGTTGCCCTGGTCAGGAGCACCTCAACCTGTTCTGTATATAACTCAGCACTCAGAAGATGACCGTGATCCTCAGGACCCTGTTATTGGGGATCATCACTGAGGAATTTCAGCCCCATCAGTTGCCTGAAAACAGCTTGTTTAGAGTCCTCAGCACATAAACTATTGGGCCTGGAACCTGGTCTTAGTGCTCAGATTCACACATTTTACAAGGGCACTAATGTGCTAGCCCTGAACAATGCCAGGCATGGCCCTTCACCCCCTCCCTAATGCTTGGAACCTAGACACAGGCTGCATCACATACATGTATCCCTTAATTCCATGGAGCACCAGAGGATTGAGTTCAATCTAAGGGGCCAGAAAATATGCTCTGAAATTTGATAGTTAAAAAGTCAGCATTAAGGATCAAAAATAATCTACATACTCAGCAGGTTCTACAAAATTCTGCTAAGATAGACACAGAGACACACAAACACAAACTCAGGCAATGTGAGGATTGAGATGGATGATGTCACACCTCAGGGACCAGGTGGCTATAGGATTCACACTCTCGTACATAAGCATGTGACTCACTGTGTCTGTCCCCAGGTGTCCTGTCCCAGAGCTTCCATAGGGGCAGGACAGTGAATAGTCACAGATCTGACCCACCTGCGCTGTCTTTGTGTCTCCACGGTCAGCAGTTTGCAGGGGAGCTGGGCCCCCAGACCTCAGGAAGGTCGCTGGAGTACCTCGGGAATATTGGGAATATTTCCTAAACCTGCCGCACCAAGACCAACAGGACACTTTCTAAAGTTATGAAAGTTTATTGTCACACACCAATATTAACTGTAAATTAGCATTTTTTGTTTTTATTTTCATCTTATTAAATTAGACTTATTTCTTTTCCCTTTCTTGCCTCCTGTTGTAGCTGTTTCACACTTTTAGATGGAGAATAAATAAAATATTCTGGTGTATAATTAGTACTGTACTAGAAATAGTGCAAGAACCAAATTAGAAAGGAAAAAGACCTAGAATATTCATTTCCTATTTTATCACTGTAGTAACACCTACAAGGGGGATTAGAGGTCACCCCAAAAGCCTCTATACCTCTCGGAAAGACTGGCAAGCTACCGAGAGTATTCCGCCCGCACGGAAGAGCCTGGCAAGCTATCCGCTGTGTATTCGATATGCCAAAACCAGTAACTACAACTGGTCTCATTCACCTGACGCTGAAGGCTTCACTGACATGGCAGCACTGAGAAGGATGAGAAAGGAGAGGCCGACAAAATCTCAAGGCCGACCTAGGCTGCCACAACGAAGGAAGACAAAAATGATCGTCTGTACTTTCAATGCACGTACGCTAGCATCAGATGCATCCATCGAGGACATGATGGTACAAGCGCGAATGATCAAGTACGACATCATTGGTCTGACCGAGACAAGAAGGCACGAATCTCACCATGCCGTTTTCGACACTGGAGAAGAATTGTTCCTCGGAACATGCGATAAAAGAGGTGTTGGAGGCGTTGGTGTCCTTGTCAACACAAACTTGGCCAAGAGCATTGATTCATTCGAATGCCTAACAACCCGAATCGGACGTTTACATTTGAATAGATGTAGCTCACTGCCTGCAGTTTCTATCTTCGTTGTCTACGCACCAACATCTCATTATGATGAAAGAGAAATCGAGAAGTTCTACATGGAGCTAGAGAAGTTCTATAAAGAAGACCACACCTTCTACAAGATCATTGTGGGTGATTTTAATGCCAAGATAGGACCGAGAAGATCAGCTGAAGAACTTCACATCGGAACCCATGGCCTAGAATGGAACGAACAGGGTGAGAGACTGTCTGAGTTCATCATGTCGACCAAGACCATTCATGGTAACTCACAGTTCCAGAAGGCAGAATCTAAACGATGGACATGGGAGTCTCCCGGTGGACGATTCCACAACGAAATAGACCACATCATATTCAATCGACGGTTTTGCCTGACTGATGTCGCTGTTGTCCCAAAATTTCGAACGGGATCGGACCACCGTCTCCTTCGTGCAAAATTCTACTTCACAGAGCGGGGAGAAAGGGCTGCAAAGTTCAAAAAGAGAACTCCCAGAACGACCACCAACTGGGAACTCTTTGGTACTATTGCGGCAACATGGGAAGATGCCATTGTTGACAACATTGACAGGAATACGATCGACTGGTTCAGCACCTCCATGAATGTGCGAGGAACGCCAAGAGAGAGATAGCCACAAAAAGTCGCCTATCTTCGAAAACTCTTGAGCTAATTCGCCAGCGTGGTCTGGCGCATGCCTCAGGCAACCGCAAGCTAACGTCCGAGCTCGCAAAGCAGTGCAGAGATGCGATCAAGGACGACCTCAAAGAGAAGAGCAGAAGTACTGGTAGATGCGGCAGAAGCCGGGAAAAGTATTCGTAACGCCCGCCTGTCCTTCGCCAACTATAAGACCAAGATGACTGCCCTCCGACGTCCTGATGGATCCATCACATCCTCCAGAACGGCAATGGAGAAGATTATCGATGACTTCTACTCAAATCTCTTCGATAGCCATGTCCACTTGCCAACATACCAAATTCCACACGATGGGTATGTCGTTCCCAACGTTCTCCCTTCCGAAATCCGACACGCCATTTCGTCAGTAAAGAAACAAACAGCACCCGGCCCAGACAAGGTCAGACCTGAACACCTGAAGAACCTGCCGTCAGTACTCATCAATACACTGGCTCGGCTCTTCACTCGCTACCTGTCTGAATGCAAGGTTCCATCTCAATGGAAAACCAGCAGGACCGTACTACTGTTCAAGAAGGGAGACATCCATGACATTGGCAACTATCGCCCGATCTGCCTATTGTCTGTCATCTACAAGTTGTTCACTCGAGTCTTCCTGAATAGAATTGGCAGAACACTAGATGAAGGACAACCATGTGAGCAAGCAGGGTTCCGCAAAGGATTCAGCACCATCGACCATATCCACACGATAACCAAGCTCATTGAGGTTTCTCGGGAGTTCAAGATGCCACTCTGCTTAACGTTCATTGATTTAAAGAAGGCCTTTGATTCTTTTGAGACGGAAGCGGTCATTGAAGCCATAGCCAATCAGGGCATTCAAGCCCAATACATCAGGATCCTCCGTGAGCTGTATTGCGGATTCACTACCAGGATCTCACCATTCTACAAAGAAGTGATCGTTGATGTCAAGAGAGGGGTGCGGCAGGGTGATACCATTTCACCAAAACTCTTCAGTGCCACCCTCGAGAACATCATGCGACGACTGGAATGGGAAGGAATGGGAGTGAAGATAGATGGTCGGCAACTACACCACCTCCGCTTTGCTGATGACATTGTTTTAATAACACCAAACATCAGCCAAGCGGCACAAATGCTGGCCGACTTTGACCGTGAGTGTGGAAAGGTAGGTCTACAGCTGAATCTTACGAAGACAATGTTTATGAGAAACAGCCTTGTTCCTGACGCCCCATTCGCTCTCAATGGAACGACCATCTCCGAATGCAACAGCTATGTGTACCTAGGTCAAGAGGTCAACATGACAAATGACCTGGCACCCGAGCTGCGCAGGAGGAAGAGAGCGGCTTGGAACGCCTTCAAGAACGTCGAAGAAATAGCTAAGAGGACGAAGAACCTCCGGCTCCGGGCACATCTCTTTGATTCCACTGTTCTTCCTGCATTAACATATGCCTCAGAGACCTGGGCCCTACGCAAACAAGATGAGAACGCCATTCAGGTCTCCCAAAGAAGAATAGAAAGAGCTATGCTTGGAATATCACGTTTCACTCAAATGAGAGAACGAATCCGGAGTTCTGACATCCGTCGACGATCAAGGATTAGGGACGCTGTCTCTTTTGCCAAGGTGTCGAAAATCAGATGGGCTGGTCACGTAATGAGATCTAAAGACGACCGTTGGACTAGAGCTGTTACTGATTGGATTCCACGGGATGTCAAGAGACCGCGTGGCCGCCCACCTACCAGATGGTCAGACTTCTTTGTCAAGATCATGAACGATCGGTTTGAGGCCCTCCATGTTCCCGGAGCGAAGAGATGCCATTGGGCTACACTAGCACGCGACAGGGACAAATGGAGACGTTACTGGCGCCCGCTCGAGCAAATCGGCGACTAACGGGAAGTTAAGTGATTAAGTGATTAAGTGATCACTGTTAAACACTGCTGGCATGATAGAAGCATGAAACTTTTGTTTTTCACAGCAACTCGGGCAGGATCAATGGAATTGAACATCTTTGCACATGTTCATTTTCCTAAACCACTAGCCTGATCCCTGAGCATTGCAGGGGAGACCAGAACACAGACAGAGTATTCCCAGAGGTCGCCCAAAACTAAAAAACACAGAATATCCATATTTGAATAGTACAGTTTTTCATAATGATTATTTATCCATTAGTTTAATTCCAAATTAGCCATTTGCAATCATCATAGAGTGTAATTTCTAATAGGAAATTTACCTTTAACATTAGTCTTAAGCGGCCAACATGGCCGATCCGAGTTCGATTCCTCCGCCCCTCTCGGAGAGCCCGGCAAGCTACCGAGAGTATTCGATATGCCAAACACAGTAACAACAAAGTCTCCAATGGAGACGTTACTGGGCCCGCTCGAGCAAATCGACGATGAACGGGAGGGCCTTTACCTTTACCTTTATTGATATTGAACCTTTAAAATTCTTTGAGTTCCCTAAGTGAAGAACTAATGGTGCACTTGTGATTTTAAAGAGGTGACTTTCAAAGGTCCCTAGAACAGGAGAGCTGCCCAGTGATGTCACCCTGTGAGGGGAGGGAGGAACATAGATTGTAATCTCCAGGTTTCTCTGTCTTGGGAGTGCAGACAGGAAGCTAAGGTTGATCTACAATAAGAAATTCATTAAGAGTCACATCAGCAATGGTCTCACTATGGAGTCTCAGTGTAAGGAAGACCATTAGGCTCTGGGGTGTGGTGTATCTGTTCGTTCCGGGAGAGTGGGGGCTCAGGGAGAACATTGATTTTCTGGGTCCTTCCTCTGTCTCACTTTGAAGGGTCAGAGCTGCAGGTGTCACTGGACAGGGTTTCTGCTCTGCAATGGCTGAGGACTGAAGAAGGAATGAGAAAAAATGAATATCCATTTTGTGAGTGGATGAGGGACTAGAGGTCAGTCCATCCCAGACAGCAGGACTTCGAGGTGTGGGGTGACCAGGAAGAGGCTACCTGGGTACAAGTCCCACGGTAGAGGTCAGTGGGCAAAGAGTGTGTGTCTGAGAGCAGAAGGAAGGAGCCAGCACACAGCTGAGTGGACACCAGGATTTCTCTTTGATGATGTGACTCCTGAGCATTGCCAGGTGCGACCCCTCCAAAAAGGGTGGAGCGAAAGAAAGTGGATAGATCCTTGCAGCCTTGGTCAGCTGCATGCAAGGCAAATGCTCTATCCACGTTCCTTCGCTGCAGCCCCAGATCATACATTCTTTATATTTTTTTTTTACATTTTTGAGTCACACCTGGTAATATCTGGGGTTTCTCCTGGAGTCACTCTCTGCAGTGCTGGGGAGGTCATGGCATATGCTGGAAACCGGCGTTGGGCTTCCTGTGCAATGGTCCTTTGAGCTGTCTCCCAGGCAGTGCGACCCTTTTTCTTCTGGCTACTGTCAGCTGTGTGCAGGGCTGATTCCTGGCTCTGCTCTCTTTGTTGTTGGTTTTGTTTTTTTGGGAAAAACCCAGGAGTGCTCAGGAGTTATTCCTGGCTCCGCACTCAGAAATTATTCCTGGTGGTGCTCAGGGGAAGCCAGGAATCAAACCCCAGGTCCGCCACATGCAAGTCAAATGCCCTACCCATTGTACTATCTCTCTGGCACCTTGGGTAACTTTTGGAGGTGCTGGGGAACTGGAGGTGGTGCTGGGTATCTAACCTGGGTCAGCTGCATGCAAGGCAAGTGACTTCCCCGCTGTACTCTCTTCCTGGTCCTAGACCCATATTATTATTACTACTACTACTACTACTACTACTACTACTACTACTACTACTACTCGATTCCTCTGCTCCTCTCAGAGAGCTCGGCAAGTTACCGAGAGTATCTCACCCGCACAGCAAAGCCTGGGAAGCTCCCCATGATGAATTCGTTATACCAAAAACAGTAAGAACAAGTCCCACAATGGAGACGTTACTGGTGCCCGCATGAGCAAATCAATGAAAAACGGGAGGAGAGTGCTACAGTGCTAGAGAAGAAGTGACTCCTACTAGGAGACCATAATAATCTCTACAAGGTAATTTTAATTTCTACCAGAGAATAATGTGCGCCTAGGCCCCAGGAAAGTCATGGTCCCATTAGTAAGAACTACCATCATGAGGCAGAGAGTGAAACAAACTCCTTCCTGCCTGGCGGACCCAGTTCATATTATAGCTGCCAAAATTGAATAATCATTACATGATTATCATGTAATATCTATAGTCATACTTCTGTTTCATACTTCTATTTCATGCATCATTTGTCACAGAAAAGCTTACTTTATGGAGGACTCACAGCCACAGCCCACAGGACAAGGTGCCCTTGAGGTCATCTGAGAGCTGAGGGGCAGGTCAGGCATGATCGCCACAGAAACATGATTCATCTGCTCATGAGCAACGCCTCCACAGGGGAGAGTCCTCAGAGCCTCCTGGGGGCCTGCGCCACTGAAGCTCACCCTGCATCCTCCTGCAGGTGGTTTTTGTCTGGGCTGACATGACCTTCACCTCACTGTGTCTGCTGTACAGTAGTACAAGGCCGTGTCCTCCTCCCTCAGGCGACTCATTTGCAGAGAGAGTGTGTTCTTGCTGTTGTCTCTGGAGATGGTGAATCGGTCCTTCACAGAGTCGGCATAGTATTTAGTACCACCATCATAATAAATTATTGCAACCCACTCTAGGCCCTTCCCTGGAGCCTGGCGGACCCAGTTCATATTATAGCTGCCAAAATTGAATCCAGAGGCTGCACAGGAGAGTGTCAGAGACTCCCCGGGCTTCACCAAGTCTCCCCCAGACTCCACAAGCTGCACCTCACATTGGACCCCTGCAAACACAAAAACATACTGGTCAAGAAACTCTCCTCTCACAGAGGATCTGCCTCTCCCATCTCTCCCATGCTCCGTGTCTCTGTCGCCCATGAGTTACCTCCTAACACAGCCACCAGGAGAAGCCAGCTCAGCCCACATGCCATGTTGGTTGTGTGTGAGTCAGGATGGAGCCCCTGGGAACCCCTGAACTGACTCCTCTGGAGCTGAGGCTGGGCTGGGCCTTTTTCATCATAGCAGGGAGAGGATCATTTGCATATCCTCCTCCTACATAAAACGTTCTGTTTGAACCTAAAGAATAAGTGAAGGACACCAGAGCAAATGTCTGCTTCTGGGGGTGACTTGTGACCCGGAAAAGATTCTTTCATGCAATTGTTATATGACAAATTTAATTTGTGATATTTTGTCCTTATTTTTGATGATTATCATGTAATATCTATAGTCATACTTCTGTTTCATACTTCTATTTCATGCATCATTTGTCACAGAAAAGCTTACTTTATATAATATTCTCATAACACATAGTAAGAGTTGGTTTCATTATTGAGACAAAAGTAATACACTGAATGACATCAAGTTATGAATGAGTTGGAAACCAAGAATTAAAAGAGAATCAGGAATAAGGCAGAATGACCAGATAGCATAGCCCTGATATCTGGGAAACCTGAGGCAGGATCCTGTGTCTGCTCTGTCTCTGCTGTTTCTCCCAGAGGAAACATCTCTGAAGTTAAAGATGTTTGTACTGATATCAAAGGCCCTTGGATGTGTAAAAGCTTAGCTCAGGTAGCTGACTTACAAATGCCATTCTTCTGATGATTCCTGGTTCTAAGTGAAAACTCTCACTGTGTTGGGCATTAGAAGCTCTCGGTCCACGAGCCTGTTTGTCCCTTGATCCCCCACCCCTCCTCTCTTAAGTCTATCTTTAAAATACTCCCAGCATCCCATGGTTTGTCCCTGTGCACCAGGTTTGTTCCCCAGTAATAAGAGATGTAGAGACAGCAGAGGGATAAGCTTTCCTTGCATGACGCAGTTCAAGGTTCATTCCGTGCACTTCATATGGCATCCCATGCCCCCAACAAGAGTGATCCCTGAGTACATAGCCAGCAATATACCAAGAGTGGCACAATAACAAATCCCAAACAACTGGAGCTGAAGGATAGCACAGTGGCAGGGCACTTGCCTTGCACATGGCTGACCCAGGTTTGAACTCTTGTATCCCATATGCTTCCCCCAGCAATTTCAAGAGTAACTTCTGAGAGCAGAGTCAGGAGTAATCCCCAAGCATAGCCAGGTATAGCCCCCAAACCGACAAAAACTCACAAATAATACTAAACAAAATATGGGATAGCAGCTGTCAAGAATGTCTTCCCTGCAATGAGAACAAATTGTATTTATTCTGAATTTCACCTTTACCTGGCGGATGTTGGAGACTAGTGTGCATGGAGGTGCATGGAGTGTGACTCTTCACATCAGCCCGACCCCACGTCTCATTCTTACCACGTCAATATTTGATTAGCAGTTAAAACCACAGGAGGTCATGCCCTACAAAGAATACTGACTTATAGATCGTTAATGTTTCATGAGTGCTGGCATAAATGGACACCTGTCCAGAGATCATCACACCCAAAACAGTAGATGAACCCCTCACCCCAGAGTTTCCCCTTGGCCCATGATATTCCTTCCCCCACGCTTCACCCCTCCCCCATGCTCTCTGCATGCCTCCTGTTTGTGTAAGTGTCTGTAGGGTGGGATGATGGAGATTCACTCTCAATAGCCTCTCACTCTAGGGATGTATTATGGGTTTTACTCATGACTAAAGGCATCATCTATTACTCTCAATCCTGGGCTTTAAAATGGGTCACACAAGCTTTCTAGAAGGAGGGAGAAAAATGAGGAAAAGCTGTTCTACATCTTACATGAGTATCAAAGAGAAAGCTATGAAAATAATAGCAAACAGGAAAGTACCGGCTAATACTCACCCTGTCAGGCGTTGGAGTCCTGGAAGCCTGGTGGGGTGAGTGTGGGGGACAGGGAGGACAGATCACAGGGAGGGGGTTGGGAGTGTGAGGATGTCACTGAGAGTGGAGCTGCTCTGGGAGCGACGGGGAAGGATCCTAGGAAAAACGCTGGAACTGGGCATGGATGGGAGTGGGAGGGGGTAATCGGGCTGGTGTCTCTGCGTTATGACAGAATATTGGCCCGTGTGGGCTTCTAGCACATGGTGCCCCTCTTTGGCCACTCCTGGGTCTGAGGCCTTTTCTGAAGTGGCTCCCTAGTGCCCTCTGGTGGCTGGCAGAGCCCCTGCCGCCCCTCCTATAGTCTGAGGGGTCCTTCAGAGTCCCACAATTTCCAGAGTGAATAGAAGAAGTGTGTCCTCAGCACCATCGGATACAGGAAGTGTGAGCACTGGGAAATGAGTCTGGCTTGACTCACACCAGTTTCCCCAGGGAGGTGTGTTCAGAGAGAGCCCCATGAAGAAGGGAATCCTTCCTGCCTCCACGTGGAGGCACCTCATGCCTGAGTCACATCATAGCTCACAGAGACATTAGAGTAAGTCTGGGTTACAGAGAAAGGGCCAGATAGGAGAAGCCCTGCAAAGGGAGAGCAAAGGGTCAGTACAAAGAGATGCAAATATACGAAAGAAACAAATTATGCTGTAAAACTCAGTTTCACTGGCAGTCCATTATAATGGGAGATTGATTCATTGACCTTTCTGACATAGAAATAATCACTTAAATCACTTAACTTCCCGTTAGTCGTCAATTTGCTCGAGCGGGCGCCAGTAACGTCTACATTTGTCCCTGTCACGTGCTAGTGTAGCCCAATGGCATCTTTCACTCTGGGAACATGAAGAGCCTCAAACCGATCGTTCATGATCTTGATGAAGAAGTCTGACCATCTGATAGGTGGGCAACCACGCGGTCTTTTGACATACCGTGGAATCCAGTCGGTAACAACTCTAGTCCAGCGGTCGTCTTTAAATCTCATTATGTGACCAGCCCATCTGATTTTTGACACCTTGGCAAATGAGACAGCGTCCCTGATTCTTGATCGAGGGATGTCGGAACTCCGGATTCTTTCTCTCATTTGAGTGAAACATGATATTTCAAGCATAGCTCTTTCAATTCTTCTTTGGGAGACCTGAATAGCGTTCTCATTCTGTTTGCATAGGGCCCAGGACTCTGAGGCATATGTTAATACAGGAAGAACAGTGGAATCAAAGAGATGTGCCCGGAGTTGGAGGTTCTTCATCCTCTTAGCTATTTCTTCGACGTTCTTGAAGGCGTTCCAAGCCGCTCTCTTCCTCCTGCCCAGTTCGGGTGCCAGGTCATTTGTCATGTTGACTTCTCGACCTAGGTACACATAGCTGTTGCATTCAGAGATGATCGTTTTGTTGAGAGCGAATGGGGCATCAGGAACGAGGCTGTTTCTCATAAACATTGTCTTCGTAAGATTCAGCTATAGTCCTACCTTTCCACACTCACGGTCAAAGTCGACCAGCATTTGTGCCGCTTGGCTGATGTTTGGTGTTATTAAAACAATGTCATCAGCAAAGCAGAGGTGGTGTAGTTGCCGTCCATCTATCTTCACTCCCATTCCTCCCCATTCCAGTCGTCGCATGATGTTCTTCTCTAGGGTGGCACTGAAGAGTTTTGGTGAAATGGTATCACCCTGCCGAACCCCTCTCTTGACATCAATGATTACTTCTTTGTAGAATGGTGAGATCCTGGTAGTGAATCCGCAATACAGCTCACGGAGGATCTTGATGTATTGGGCTTGAATGCCCTGATTGGCTAGGGCTTCAATGACCACTTCCGTCTCAACAGAATCAAAGGCCTTCTTTAAATCAATGAACGTTAAACAGAGCAGCATCTTGAACTCCCGAAAAACCTCAATGAGCTTGGTTATCATGTGGATATGGTCAATGGTGCTGTATTCTTTGCTTGCTTGCATGGTTGTCCTTCATCTAGTGTTCTGCCAATCCTATTTAGGGTGACTCGAGTGAACAACTTGTAGATGGCAGATAATAGGCAGATCGGACGATAGTTGCCAATGTCATGGATGTCTCCCTTCTTGAACAGTCGTCCGGTCCTGCTGGTTTTCCATTGGGACGGAACCTTGCATTCAGACAGGTAGCGTGTTAAGAGCCAAGCCAGTGTATTGATGAGTACTGACGGCAGGTTCTTCAGGTGTTCAGCTCTGACCTTGTCTGGGCTGGGTGCTGTTCGTTTCTTTACCGTTGAAATGGCGTGTCGGATTTCAGAAGGGAGAATGTTGGGAACGACATATCCATCCTGTGGAATTTGATATGTTGGCAAGTGGACATGGCTATCGAAGAGATTTTAGTAGAAGTCATGGATAATCTTCTCCATTGCCATTCTGGAGGATGTGTTGGGTCCATCAGGACGTTGGAGGGCAGTCATCTTGGTCTTGTAGTTGGCAAAGGACAGGCGAGCGTTATGAATACTTTCCCCGGCTTCTGCCGCATCTACCAGCACTTCTGCTCTTCTCTCTTTGAGGTCTTCCTTGATCGCATCTCTGCACTGCTTTGCCAGCTTGGACGTTAGCTTGCAGTTGCCTGAGGCATATACAAGCTGGGATATGTGGTATCTGGTGAAAATTTGAACGACATTTATATGTGATTTGCCGCTGCCTTCTTCTCCCATCATCCCACTACTTCTCCGAATCGCCCTACCCCCTACCGCCAGAGCTGAATCAGCCCCACCAGCTCTACATTCCCGCCATGATTCACCAGCGCCACCAACCTCACTGCCTGTGACTGCACCTCTGTATATTTCTTTTGAATATGAATGAAAGTTCTGGATAAAGTATTCTTGGTGAAGCTCCATTTTGCTATGTTATTTTTATACTATATACTACCGTATTTCTTGGACCCAGAGGATTCATTTTGATGTCTGTGTGCCCCACCGGTGATTTATGTGAAACGGGCAGGAGAAAGATGGTCTCGTTCTTCCCATCTGCCTCTGCAACCCAGGACCCAGGGTTACTGGGTTCTTGTCTCATCTGGAATAAAGGAATTTCAGGAGTAGACGAGCAGTGAAATAACAGTTTTTATTGGGAAGTTTTGAACGGAAGGAGGGAGGGAAAGTGGGAGAGAGTGGAGAGTACCCTGCTCAAGAGAGAGCCCCTACGCAGATCCCAGCATGAGACATGAAAACATGAAAGTACACATCTCAAGAGGCGAGATGCGGATGACACATGTGTTCAGGCACCTCTTTTTGCTCAGCCACATGGGAGCAGGCAGCGCATGAGCTTGGGCAGCATTTGTGTGTGCTTCCTTTGTTCAAGGTGGCCTTTCCAGGGTTTCTCCAACCTGCCCCCATGTGGGGCTTCTACCTATGTAAAAGTCCGTTGCTAGGGAGATTCCCAGGGGGTTGGGAATGGTGATGGTATTTTTTGAAATTCCTTTCCTAACTTTTATTTCTGCAGGTGTTTCTGTTGGAGAGGATTGGTCCAGCCTCCTCAGGGTCGGTTATAGACAGGCACGAGTTCTTCCTGAGGTCAGGGCTATTAATTTACAGGAGATTTACTGCCATTGACTTGGGAAGGGGCCTTTCCTATCTATTTGCCTACATCAATCCATAGGTCTGCTGTAAATTTAAGGACACTCCTTTGTATGTTATTTCCTTATTTGATCTTGCAGCTTTCAGTATTGTTCTCTGTTTATGGTGTTGGTCCTTCTGATTGGATATGTCTTGGAGTCTTTTTTTAGGGTCAATTTTAGCTGGTACATTTTGGATGTGAATGTCTATGTTTCCCAGCTCTTGAAAGTTTTCAACAATGATGTCCTTAACTGTTATTACATCATTGTGCTTTCTTCCTTATCCTTCTGTGACTCTGAGGGTTCTGACATTGCTCCTCTTGAATCAATGTCTGTTTTGCCCTTGATCTTTTTGGGGTGTTTTCCCAACTTTCATTGTTGCCTGGAGGTTTTCTGAATTTTATCCTCAAGGTTATTGATTCTGTTTTCCGTTGTTAGTCTAATGTTAAGAACACGATTGAGTGTTTTTATTTCATCTACGGAAACTTTTGTTAATGGGATTTATGTTTCTCATGTCAGCCCAGTTTCCCAGAGTGTAGATATATTTGTTTTTACTTATAGGTCCAGATAGAGATATAAGTAGGTGATCTGAAACCATTGGTTAAAGAGCCCACACAATGTAAGTCTTTCTTAAGTATTGGTGTTTGAATTGGACCAATACTTCCTTAAGTATTGGTCATAAAAGCAGTAGCCAAACAGGGCATTCAAACTCAATAAATCAGGATCCTCTGTGACCTGTATTACAGATTAACTACCAGGATCTCACCATTCTAGAAAGAAGTGATCATCCATGTCAAGAGAGGGGTTCGTCAGGGTGATACCATTTCACCAAAACCCTTCAGTGCCACCCTCAAGAACGTCATGTGACAACTGAAATTGGGAGGAATGGGAGTGAAGATAGAAAGCCGGCAACTTCACCACCTCCGCTTTGCTGATGACATTGTTCTAATAACACCAAACATCAGCCAAGCGGCACAAATGCTGGCCAACTTCAACCGTGACTGTGGAAAGGTCGGACTCCAATTGAATCTCACAAAGACAATGTTTATGAGACGGACTCCAGATGAATCTCACAAAGACAATGCTTATGAGAAACAGTCTCGTTTCTGACGTCCCATTCTCTCTCAATGGAACCAACATCTCCGAATGCAATAATTATGTGCACCTAGGTTGAGAAGTCAACATGACAAATGACCTGGAACCTGAGTTGTGCAGAAGGAAGAGAGCGGCTTGGAACGCTTTCAAGAGCGTCGAAGAAATAGCTAAAAGGACGAAGAACCTCTGGCTCCAGGCACATCTCTTTGATTCCAATGTTCTTCCTGCATTAATATATGCCTCATAGACCTGGGCCCTACTTAAACCCAATGAGAATGCTATTAGTGTCTCCCAAAGAGGAATTGAAAGAGCTATGCTTGGAGTATCACGTTTCACTCAAATGAGAGAAAGAATCGGGAGTTCTGACAACCGTCAATGATCAAGAATCAGGGACGCTGTCTTGTTTGCCAAGGCGTCAAAAATCAGATGGGCTGGACATGTAATGAGATTTGGAGGTGACTACTGGACTAGAGCCCTTACAGACTGGATTCCACGGGATGTCAAAAGATCGGGTAGCCACCCACCTAGGAGATTGTCATACTTCTTTGTCAAGACCCTGAATGATCGGTTTGAGACTTTTTGTGTTTCTCGAAGAAGCAGACTCCATTTGGCTACAGTAGCACACGACAGGGTCGAATTGAGACATTACTGCGCTCGCTTGAGTCAAGTGATCAAGTATTGGTGTTACATAAAGCTTTCTTATTTCAGAAGCAGATGTGACAGGCAGAACAAGAGGGAGAGTTCTGGATATTGCTAGGAACTTGTTACTGAGATGGCATGAGGGGAGCTGAGGGGCCTGCTGAAATGGAGCTCTGACCCTGCATCCTACTCCACACCCTCCTTCCCTGATGTTGCCCAAAATTTACTCAGGACCCTGCTAGGGCCCAGACTCCCCCCCCCTAAAGTGACCAGACCTGGAATACTCATTTATACTCGTGTGTTAACTCAGAAGCAGCAGTCAAGCCTCCTGGTCCCTGGCAGGTGCTACAGAGATGATCCACTCCATGTCATGGAGATAATCCACTGAATGCCCCCAATCTCTGAGACCAATGGGGTCCCTCTTTGGGCCAGTTTGGCAGAGGATGGAGCCCCGCATGTGCAGGAGCAGACAGAAGTAGTCCGATGAGACCATGGTTTGTACCCCACTCAGGCACATACTCCCAGCCCCCTTACAATGGGGAACCAGTAGAGGAGCAGCAGGATGAGTCTGGACATGCCCATAATACGAAGTGACTGTACAGAACAGTCAGTGCGCCCAACATCTCTCTTGCTGTCTGAAGTAGGAGCGCCCATTCTGCTCAGTCCATCCATCCGGGGAGAGGGCAGCAGAGCAAGGACCATAGAAAGCGGGTTGGGGAGATAAATACAGGGACCATGAACTTTCTCCTCATTTTGGGAACATGGGTTATGGAATGGGAGGGCGGCCAGTCCAAACAGGTCCTGCCCCTGAGATTGGCCAGTCGCAAGAGGTTCTGGCCCAGTCCCTGCTCTGGTACCTTCCAGAAATCCAGAGCAAAGCAGAAGTTCCTGTGCAGGCAGAAGGGTGCAGAGATAACATAGGGCAGCCGGGGTCTCCCGCAGGGTAGAGAAAAGGAGGAAAGCACAGGGGGAGACAGCGCCTCAGCTGAGTCACAGTACCCAGCACCCACACCTGGGTCCCTCAGAGAAGCTCCAGGGACCAAAGGAAAGGAGGAAGAGAAGGACACAAGGACGAGGGGGTGAGAGTCTGGTGTGGGGGGTGAGGGAGAGAAAGGGAGGGAGAGAGAGAGGGAGAGAGATAGATGTATGGGGCTTAGAAGTTGGGGAGCAGTCGGTACCTGGTGCAGAAGACCTGGAATGTTCTGGAACCACAGCTTCCTGCTACAGGCCCTCCAGAGCTGTTTCTGGTTCAGACATCAAAGGTCTAGCAGCCCTGCCCCGCCCCTGCCGTCCCTTCCGAACGATCCTCTCTGGGCCCAGTGCCCCCGGGCAGCTGCAGTCGGGCACGGCTGCTGGACCGGTCAGCAGGAGCCGGTGTCTGCTCGGGCCTGTCCCTGGGCTCCCTGTGTCCACGCAGGGCCATGGGGCCACGTGGGCAGTACTGCCCATGGCCTCCCCCCACCCGGTCGAGCAGGACCCGGACCCGTGTCTGGATCAGGCTCATCCTCGAGGTGCTCTCCGGGGCCCCGACGCTCCGGGTTCTTCTCCCTAACGGTCACTCTGAGCCCGTGTCCCTCTGACATGACGGGACTGTCCTCAGGGGTGTCCGGCTGTCCCTGTCCTGCCTCGACCGGGTGTTCCACGCGTGGGTGTCCTCCTGGCCCATCCCGAGACCCCAGACGCTCAGTACCGTGAGGGCTGCGCTGAGATATGTCCGGTCAGGGGGACGCTGCCCGGCCACTGCTGTGCTGACAGGGTTCCCGTTATCAGGGGGGTCTGTCCCATTTCCAAACTGGGTCTGGACTGAGTCCACAGAGACGCCGGTGGAGGGACCAGGATGCCTCAGAGACCCTCTCAGAGTCCTCCTCAGCCCACAGGGCACCTGCTGTGTCTGGGGGTGCTCCCCTGTAGGGGGAAAAGGGCCGTGGGCTACCCCTGATGGCCCTAGTCCCCTCAGGCCTGGACAGGAGACCTTCACCAAGGGTCATTCTCAGTGGGAGACACACATATAGGCCATCCCGGTGCGGGTTCATGTAGGAGGTTTGTGGGGAGAGTCTCTGGGGTAGGCAGGAGGGTCGTACTGTTGTAACCTGTTCTCAGGGAACACATTTGTCTGTACTAACTCAGTGTACCTTGGTTGATGCTGATATTCATGAGGAGGAATCAGAGCTGAGGACCTTTCCCAATCTGAGGGAGATGAGGTGGGTGATGCAGGGTCCAGTGCTCACCGAGTGAGGAGTGTCCAAGTCCATGATGGTGCTTATTTGTGAACCTGCCCCTGCCCTGTCCCTGAACTCTGAGCAGACAGAGCTCCTCCCCTGAGGGACAGTCCTGCCAGGCCACTCCCCTCAGGTTACCCACCTCTGAGGAGCACAGAAACTGAGTCCTGACCTAAGGTTTATATCAGAGTTTGGATACCACCATGCTCCGAGTTTGAGAGTTAGATTTCCCTGCATTAGTAATCATTCCTATCAATAAATTAATCGCATCACCAAGCTCTGTAAGCCTGTAGAGCCCCAAGCAGTACTTGAAATTGTCTTTGAATTATTGTCATTATCTTGTTTGTAGTTCTTAATTCTCCCAATAATATCAGGTATTTATGAACAGTTCCTCCTGCCATGCGCAAAATCCTTCCTTGGATAATTTTATTTGTTTTAATTGAATCAGGGAAAACCAGGACCTGAGGTAACACTCACTCACCCCCGCTGTGCCTGCTGCTGGGCTGCAGCCTTTGTGGGGACCTGAGCGCCCCCTGCTGCTCAGTCTCCTTCCGTTATTTCAGTGACCAGTGCCTTGGAATATCTGAATTTATGGCGGCTCCTGAAGGGTTGCCACCAGGTCACTGTCTCCACCTCATTTCTCTGTGGACCTTGCAGCGCACCTCTGCTCTAAGCACCTGGAAATCATATCCTTTGAAGCTCCTGGGATTAAACATGTGCGTAGTCCTGAGTTGGGTGACCCCTCCTCAGGACTCCCTGGGACCTGTAGGGCTGCACACACTCCCCACACTGCCTCCATCTGCTTCCATTGCGCACTATCAGGGAAACAGGGTCCCGCTGTCCATCAACTGTCCATCAGAGAGCCTAGCTAGTCCAAGTCCTGAAACACACTCACCATGACCAGGGAGATTAATGCGGATGTGAATATGATGCACTGCCAGGACCGAGTCCAGGTCAGGCCCAGGCACAGTCTGTCTAAGGCTTGTGCAAGTCAGGCTCCGCGGGAAACCGTTCCTGCCCAGTCCTCACTCATGGTCCAGACAAGGGCTGTCCGGAGGAAACTGTGCATCTAACACAGAATTTGCATATCCACAAGAAGGACATCAGAAATCCATAAATAGTGGGTAAAAAGTAAAACCAAATAATTGATCTATGAAAAAATATCATGTGTTTTTTGATGTTTCTACTGGAACGGTACAATTTTCTCAGTCATCTCCCATATGATTTTGAACCTCTAAAAATCCTGAATGTAGGTATCAAGCAGATACATTAGCTGATTACACACAAGTAAGTTTCTTTGACATATTATGCAGAGGAGAATTTAACTTTGATCCATGAATTTGATTAACATTATCAACATTGTCATTTGAGTAATTAAGGTCTATTGTTAGCAACATGAAACCTGTATACCAGGACAATAATAATTTCTAGATATTTCCCCAACTTTGCAGAGACCTCTCCTAGCTGATGCCATCAGTATGAGAGAGATTCCCTTCACGGTAGTCAGCCCTCGGCATTCCTCTTTGCCAACAGCTGGGTCTTTTCTCTCCTGCCCTTACTGAGGTGGGTTTCCACTATGTCATTATGGAAATTTCCACCCCTTCATCTAGTTGCTCCAGTCCAGCACTGTGCTATTGACATAGTGTCTCCCAGGGAAATGTATTCCATGATTAGGAATAAGTAAGAACTTTAAGATGATGAGGACAGTGGTTGTTGCCTTAAGAATTTGGGAAATTCCGGGTGACATCTGAGATTAGCTCCATGTACAGAGAAAGAAATGAGGGTAGACTGAGATACTGCACCATAGTAAGCAGCAGCTTAATATACAGGGACCCACATAGGTGTCTGTTTGGGGACACAGACAGGAAAAGTACATCAGGAACCGTCACAGAAGCTTCATTTTTGGACTTGACCTCCTGTGAAAGTTCCTCTGCGTGTCATAGATTTGTGTTGGCACACATGTTCTTGAAGTTGGCCCTCAGGGCCTTTGTTTTCTTGATCTTCCTTGTCCTCTGTTGGAGCATATTTGTGCCCATATTTGGAACAAAATTCTAACAGGGTTGTCTAAGAATCAGTAGGACTGTGGGTGGGCAATGTTGCCCTTGGGGAGGGAACAAAGGGTGTCATTGTAGGGGCACCAAACTCAGTCCCTGATTCATTAATTGTTAATTCACCAATACTAATGTAATTTGGGGATATTTCAAAGGGAAATATTGAGATGTTGGGACAGCATAATAAGTAAAACTAATACTACATCTTCTGCTTCCCCCAGATGTCCAGGAAGACTGTGGGCAAACACACATGTGGCAGCCCATCCCGTGGCCTCTATCATATCTGCATGGAGTCTCTATGGGCTCTCCAAGTACCGATTCTCTAGTGTTTTTGTTTGTTTGTTTGTTTGTTTTTGCTTTTTGGGTCACACCCAGCTATACACAGGGGTTACGCCTGGCGCATACACTCAGGAATTACTCCTGGTGGTGCTTGGGGGACCATATGAGATGTTGAGAATCGAACCTGGGTCGGCCGTGTGCAAGGCAAATGCCCTACCCTCTGTGCTATCACTCCACCCCCCTATTCTCTAGTTTTTATTTCTGGATTTTGTCACTTTTCTCTAGGTTCTTAAAACCAGGCTCATTTTTAATGTTAAATATCCAGGCATTTCTCCCTCAGTATTTGTCCTCTCTGCCAACAGATACCAAGTGGAATTATTTGGTTATTAAGTTTGCATCTCAAAATACTTCCAATTCTGACTCAATAAATGGCATTTATTTCCTAGGAATTTTATGGCAGGTGAATTAAGGCGCCACCCCCCCTTAGATGGAAGCGCTGAGTTCTGGCATTGCCAACAGGGTCCCCTTAACCTTGCTCAGGAACCGCTGCTGCTGTCCCTCGGGGATCAGTCCCTCTGCACACATCCCCCTGGTATCTCTGCACTCTCCGAGTGAAGCTTTTCCTCAGCACAGACATGACACTTCCAAGGTCAGAGGTCACAAGGACAGATGGAGAGGGACGCAGGTTTCACGCTATTACATCATGGTCACAGAGGAAAGTCACAGCAAGTTGGGAAAACACGGACAAGCTCTCATTACACAAAACAATGTGGCCCTCAACTTCTGACAGTGGCCACTATCCTAGTGTGACCTTCTCCACTCCCAGTGTCCAGTGGCAAGATTCCAGCTCAGGGATACAGAGATGCAAATACGCACACGGGGCCTCACCCACAGCCTCTCAGAAAAGGTCTCCCATTACCTGGATTCCATCTTAGAGAAAAGGATTTTCTGCTGGCACATAGCAGATGAATATATGCATATTTAGATGTTCGGATTATTTCTATTTTACACATTAATCCCAGGAATGTCCCTGTCTTTTCAGGCACAAACCACAGAAAGGAGTTCAGGATCTGACTCTGATGCACCTGGGTCACTCCTCCCCACAGCTGGTGTCCTGTGTCCCATATCCTGACAAGTGCCACCTGTGTGATGCTGAGAAGAGGAAATGAAGTTTAGCACCGAATTCTATCTACTTAAATTTTCCAAAGAACAGCTTTCTTTTGCCCTAAAATCTAGAACAATCAAAGATATTCCTGGATCTGGAGCTATGGTCCCAAATCTACAATGGTCCCAGCACACACTGACATGTGTCAGCTCCTGTGACAAGTGTGAAACACAAGGATTTCAGCCACACATGATACAGGAGTGAAGGACTGTTCTTGAGGAAACAGTCCAAGAACCTGCTAAGCCCCCAGCACATACTTAAAAGTTATTCTTCCACTAGCGTCTGGGAAGCACCAGTGTACAATCCAACAAGAATATGGGAGTAACTGAACGTATTCTAGAGAGAAGCTATCTTCCTCTTGGCTGTTGCTGAAGAACAGAGAGAGATCCTGAGCCTTTCCCTCAGATGAAACCTGGCCCTGTGAGCCCCATTCTGTGTCTCAGACCCTGACTCTCTGAGGAGGAATCAGGATGATCAGCATCCCTGTCGTCTTCTCACCTGGCACAGCTGCCTCCCCCTCAGTTTTCTGACATATTTAGGATGTGGTTGTCACACTGTGTATCTCGCACAGTAATACACAGCCTTGTCCTCAGTGCTCAGCCTGCTCAGTTCCATGTAGGTTGTGTCCTTGGACGTGTCCATAGTGAGTGTGAGTCTGCCTTGGAACTTTGCTGCATATCTTGTTTCACCATTATCAGTTCGTATCCTTCCCATCCACTCAAGACCTTGTTCTGGGACCTGCCTCACCCAGCTCATCGTGTAGCTGGTGAAGGTGTATCCGGACACCTTGCAGGAGATCTTCACTGATGTCCCAGGTTTTCTCACCTCAGCCCCCGACTGCACAAGCTGTACCTGGGAGTTCACACCTGTGGACAGCAGACAGGAGTGGGTGGACTCCACTTGACTGGCCCCATATCCTCAGCCTATGGCATGGGAATGCTTACCTGAAGCCACTACCACCAGAAAGAGAATTCTCCAGGTGCAGTCCATGGTGAGGACCAAGCACTCAGTGGCTTCTGAAGGTGTGGCTATGTCTGCTGTGTGATGTTGTCAGGACACAGACATCTGTATTTAACTCAGTGTCCCTCATGTAATTTGCATATTCATGAGTATGGAGAATTCATAGATGAAAATCCGGTCCAACCTTAAAAGGGGCTGTTGGAAGCCACCAGGTCCTTTCTCAAGGGGAGTGAAGAGGTCCACGTTCTGATCCTTGTTTGAGGAGATGAGACTCTGCCCTGTCCCAGGACTCTGTGCACACATAGCTCCCCCTACGGAGGGCCAAGCCCTTTCAGGACCTTTCCTTCAGGGCCCCCCACATCTGTATGGCATGGACACATCTGGACACACCTGGGCTTTGAAGTTATTTCTGGGTTTCTTTTACTCCCCAAGGGATGCCACAATGGGACTACAAAATCATCCTAATGCCCCAGTGGCTTCCATTGGAGATATTAAGAAGTCCAGAAACACCACCTGCATACAGATTTTACTGCCTTCTCAATGTGATAATTGTTCTTCAAAAATGATACGTGGGCACAATTTAAACTTCTCTGTCGTACATGTATTTTAATTTTCGTTTTCTTGAGAAAAAAGTTTAGTTTTAGTGAAGAAGGAAATCCATGCTGATATTTCTGCCTCTCTGCATCTATTTCCCCCATCTCTGCACCCTTTCTTTCTTGGGACTTGGCGCCCCCTGCAGCCTGGCCCCCACCCTGCAGGGAGAGCCTCTGGGCTCTCAGGGGCTTCAACCTCTTGACATCTCTAACGCAGGGTTGAATCCTGGGACTTCACTTCAGAAGCCTTGTTCAGGAGTCATATTATTTTATGGGCTTTTTGATTTGGTTCTGAGCCACACGGAGCAATTCTGAGGTCTTATTCCTGGCTCTGTGTTCAGGAATTGCTCAGGTAGATGCATCCCAGGAAAATATTGGCATATCAAGTAGTTAATTATATAAAAATTTAAAGGTGACGCTGCGTATTCTTTGCTGAGATTACGCAGAAGTAATACAATAAATAGTTAATTCGCTGGAATAAAAATAGTAAAAACAGTCAAACTAAAAGAGGATTTAAGTCTTTAAGTAAAGACTTTAATAGCACTGTCCTCCTGTTGATCATCGATTTTCTCAAGGGGGCCCAGTAACGTCTCCATTGTAAGACTTGTTGTTACTGTGTCTGGCATATCAAATATGTCCCTGGGAGCTTTCCAGGATTTTCTGTGGGCGCAGAATACTATCGGTAGCTTGCCGGGCCCTCCAAGAGGGGCCGAGGAATCGAACCCAGGTCGGCTGCGTGCAAGGTCAACACCCTACCCGCTATGCTATCGCTCTGGCCCAAAGAATTTAATAGAAACAAAAAATATTAAATTTGTTAAATTAATAAAGAGTTTTTCAAAAACCAGACGTTAGTCTAACACAGCTACTAACAAGTTTATTCTATAACAGTATTAGTAGGGCAACTATAAGAAAAAAAGTAATGAATATGATCAAATTAATGAAGTTTTATGGAACATATGGTTTGAACTCTAAATTTTTCAGTGATGCAGAATAGCATTATTTAAAGAAATTTTCTTAGAGAAATGCAAGTGGAGAGAAAGAGAGATCCGTGTTCAAGAGAGCACATGGGCTTCTCCAAATGGAAAAAAATCCTTGAGTTCTGATTTCTGGTCATACATGTTAGAAGTCTGGAAAACATCTTTCCACCCAGCAGGAGGGAAAACCTGACCAAGTGTAACTCAGAGACTCACTTTCAGTTTCTCTGTGAATAATAAGAAAGGGGAGATGGGCAGAGAAGTAAATTAGGATTATCTAAAGAAATTTACTTAGAGATATGCAAGGAGAGAGAGAGGGGAGGGGAGGCACAGGATTGTGGCAAGAAGGACAAAGACAGCCCAACTACGGAATCTGGTCATCATCACGTGAAACATCCTTCTCCTTTATTGATCCCTAGGAGCCTGTATGGGTTCTCTGTCTCTCTCTGTCTCTCAGTCTGTCTCCCTCTTAGGTGTATTGATTTCAATACAGACACTGAAATGTTATTGTGTACATCCCTTTATCATCTGTCTACATTTAGTTCTTATCCAGTGATCATATCTAACTATTCCTGTCATATTGATCCTTCTCTGTCCTTCACAAAACACACACTTGTAGCAAGCTTTCAACCATTGATCCGTCCCACTATCCCCTGTTACCTGACATTGAATATTAATCTCATACCAAAGTTTATATCCCACAGAAGAGTGCATTTATTCTATATCTGTCCCTTTCCTTCTGACTCATTTCACTCAGCCTGATACTCTCCATTTCCCTCCTTTTTTTGGGTCACACCCGAAAATGCACAGGGGTTACCCCTGACTCATGCACTCAGGAATTACACCTGGTGGTGCTTGGGAGACCATATGGGATGCTGGGAATCGAACCCGGGTTGACTGCGTGCAAGGCAAACGCCCTACCCACAGTGCTATTGCTCCAGTTCTCCACTTCCCTCCTTTTATAAGCGAATTTCATGATTTAATTTTTCCCGGTGACTGTATAGCATTCCATTGTGTAGATGTGTTGTATTTCATCCAGTCATCTGTTCTCAGATACTCGGGTTGTTTCAGAATAAACTATTGTGAATATAATCTTGTGATGCAATAAACATAGACATATCCATTTAGACAATTTGGAAATATATTTTCAATTAGTGTTTTGGGTTCTTTGGGTTGATGCCAAGAGTGGAATTTCTGGGTCACATAGAAGCTAAATTTTTAGCCTACTGTGCAGTATCCAAATTTTTCCAAAGAGTTTGATCCCGTTGATATTTTTACCAGCAGAGAATGAGGATTGCATTTCCCCCACATCTATGCCAACACAGAATGTTTTGGTCCTTTGTGATGTGTGCCTTTCTCTCTGGTGTGAGGTGATATCTCAATAGTTTTTTATTTGCATTTTTCTGATAAGTGATATAGACAATTTGTTCATACCATTCTCTGCCTCAAATTCTACTTTAAGGATATATCCATTTAAAACCTCATTTTTAGATAGGGTTTATTTTTCTCTTAGGTTTTTCAAGTCGTTTATATAAGTTTTATTAATCCTACATATGATAAGTCTCTGGGTCTTGCACAGGGACTATAAAACCCAGCACCAGGAAGAGAACAGTGCAGAGTCTCCTGCCCCTGCTCCTGGCTGTCCTCGCCGGAGACCCTTGGAGGAGGGCGGGTTGAGTTTCCCTCCCCTCCCCAAGCAGAGCTCTGGCAGTCGAAGACCTCCAGAACCAGCCACAACCATGCTGAGACCACTCTCCACATGCATGAAGGTACCAGCAGAGGAACAAAGGCATGCGGGTCCTGGGGCTGAGATCTCCAAGACTGCTCGGATCGGGGCCTAGCATCCTCCACCCAGATCCTCCATCTTCCAGTAGGCAGGGGTCACACCCACCAACTGGCCCCCCTGGCGCCTTGTAATCCCATCAATGGCCAAGACCCAGAGACTATAAAAACCCAACTCCTGGAAGCATGTGGCTGCGACATCTTATTATCTCATTCTTGCTTTGGACAACCTGGCAGGCTTTGAATGTAACCTGCCCACATGGCAGAGCGTGGCAAACTCCCTGTGGCATTACCTATATGCCAAAACCCAGTAACAATGATGAGTCTCATTCTCCTAAGCCTTAAAGAGTCTTGAATGTAGCATTTTTTAAAATCTCAGGGCCACAACGAAGGAGACGTTACTGGTGTCTGCTCGAGGCAATCAACGAACAACAGGATGATCGTGATCGTGATCATGACATAAGATAAATAGTGAGTTTTATAAATTCTACATAAGATGAGTAATGAGCAGATATTTTTCCCCAGTTTTTGGGTTGTCTTTTGATTATGGTGATCATTTAATTTTCTATAATTGGGCCATATTAAAAAAGTAGCTGACAATTCAAAGCATGAAATGAGTGAAAACTTTAGCTCCACATTGATCCAAAATAGTTTATGGGAGGGAAATTGAAACAAGAAGACAGTGACCATGTGTTTGTACTCAGGTGAAACACAAAACGTTTGTCATGGGCTGATCACAATCACAAACGAAAATCACCTTCAACGTTGGGTGCAGAAACAGCCTAGCGAGTCAGTGGAATTGTGACCAATGTGGGTGGATCATTGCAGGTTCAGAGTCAGGACACAACTCACTTGTCTTCACAGAGCAGGGCCTCACTCAGCCGCTGTGCACACAGCAAGGTCCTAGGATGTGGTTCCTCCTTCCACAAACACAAGGTGAAACAAAATTGACTCTGGACTCACTCCCTACTGCCTTCTCAGAGATTCACCAAGGCTCAGCCCTTCCTCCTCAGACTAAGATGAACCTTGGTTACTTTCTTTGTCTCCTGGAACCCAAAAGCATTAACTAGTGGAGGTGATCATAGTCGTGTTCATGTAGTACCAACTACGTGGAGGTGGAGGATGCTGAGCCCCGATCCGAGCAGTACCAAATACAGTAGCCAAAATGCACAAGTAACACATAACCACAACGTTCAGTTCTGTTTGTTTCCTCATTCAGTCATGGAGTTCATTATTTCTCTCCTTTAGTTCTATTTGAAGGGCAGTGATCATTGTTTTCTTCCTCTTCTGAGACTCCCAAGTCTCCTTGTCTGTGTTTTCTTCAGTTCAGAGAGCATGAGAGGATTTTTGCTCTCCGCACACCCACAGAGCATCAGTTGCTCTGATGTTCTTACCTGGATTCAGCTCACATCCATTAAAAAATAGAATTATGGTTTCAATGTTCCTGGTGCTCTGTGGGAACAGAGCATGTAAATGCCCGGTGGTCTGGGCATGGATTGGGTGAATTTCCTCCCAAATAAACAATCTTTTTAGCTAGGGCTGTGACTTTAGTAACTTCTGGCAGCCAAAAAGCCTGTGGTGTTTTCTCAGTGGATCTGGGAGGACCAGAGGTCGGTTGGCAGAAATAACAATAGGTTCTGGTGCTGACGGGGTATCACTGAGGCCTGTAGGATCCCTTGGTGAACAGGCTTTAAAGAATATCATGAACTTATAGAAATTATCCCTTGAGTCTCAGGAATATAAATTCTCAGTCCAAATATATAGAATTCAGAGCCCAGAACAAATCCTTGCTTCTTTTATGGTGAATCATTGGGAAAGGATTCCATCTCCTGGAGTGGAGCAAGGAAAATCTCTCCTGTGTAATCTCCGGGCAGCTAGGGAAGCTCCAGGGGCTCTCCCCTTCACTGGCCAAGTTGGAAGCGGCTTGGGCCTCTCCCCCAACCCCGGTGGTCCATGTCCTGGGTTGATGGAGGAGCAAATGAGGGCCAACCCGGTTGATTGATCAGTTGCCATTTATTCCATTCTCCCTACACGCCTGTTCCACTCTCTCTGAGCACCCCCCCACCCATTCTAGTCTCACACTGGCCCTCATTCCTGTTTCTTCCTGAGTCTCCCACCTTCTCTCCACGCTCCATCTCGCAGCCTGGTCGCTCTCTTTCCAGACACCTGCTCCTGTATTCTTGTACATTCTTCTCCCTCTGTCCCCCTTGCTAGTCTCTCTGTGCTCCATCTTGCTGTCCTGCTCTCCGCCTCTCCAACTCTCTCTCTTCTCCAGTTCCCCAGCACTGGGGGTAGCCACCACACTCTTTCAGTAGCAAGATCAACAGAAGGAAACCCTTCCTGACCATCCATCAAGCTCAAGGGTTGAAACTCCATTTAGGGGTGTTCCTCTTCTCCTTGTTCCAGTAACTTAATTAAGACCTTAATTGACATCATAATCCTACTTCTTAATATTAGTTATTTTGTATGGACACAGTAAGAGATACAATGAGCTTGTAGTGTGGCTCTCCCAGGAACATCTTTCCACGGACTCAGATTACAGTGCTCAGGCCAGATTAATCTTTAATAACCCTAGGAGGGACAGAATGTAGTTATTACTGTATTGATCATGACAGAAGTTGTCCATGACTATGTTCTTAACTTATAGTAAAATATTATGACTTTTGGCCAGGCCCCTTTCGTGCCAGGGTAGCACACAGCTCACAGCTTGCCCTGGGCTAATCCAGTCCCTCGTCAGGACCCCGAATTTGCGTGCTAAGAAGTAAGGGCAACTGAGGCTTAAGTAGAGAGAACAGATCTCCAGGAAGTAAAAATCATTCAGGGTCAGTTAACTCCCAAGTTACTAAAGAATAGCATTAACTGTCTTCTTGTTTCCATACAAAAAGGACATTGCTCTGAATTTACTATACAAAGGACTTAAGAAGAGGCCCTCCCGTTGATCGTCGATTTGCTCGAGCGGGCCCAGTAACGTCTCCATTGGAGACTTTGCTGTTACTGTGTTTGGCATATCGAATACTCTCGGTAGCTTGCCGGGCTCTCCGAGAGGGGCGGAGGAATCGAACTCGGGTTGGCCATGTTGGCCACTTGTAAGGCGAACGCCCTACCGCTGTGCTATCGCTCCAGACTTAAGAAGAGAAAAACAATATTTACAAGTCAACAGAGCACAAAGAAAGAAGTTACAAATAAAAGCAGAGGAATGGGAGAACTGTGATAGGAGCAACCCAATAAACCTAAACTCTCTGCGGCAAGACAGAAAGGACAAACCAATGTTATCCTCCACTCTACAACAAATGGTGTAATGGAAAAACAACACCACACACAAAGACAACAATAGAAGATAGACTGAATCCATATCTCACAGCAGATGCAGAATTTCATTAAAACTGGACTTATGGTCCAGCTTTGACAGCAGAATCCTTAAAATACACAGAGAAAAACCTCAGCCAGTCTCTCCATGACACTGATTTTTAAAGGACTCATCTATAGTTTCACTGCATTGACAAAGAGAAGAGAAACTGAAATAAATAAATGGAACTAAATCAGTTACAAGATTTTAATGAGAATGTAAATGATATTTAAATTGAAGTAACCAACTGACTGGAAGAAAATGTGTACCCACCAAACATCAGATATTCATAGCACTCACCAAGCTCAACATCAGAACAAATAGCACTGTAGCACTGTAGCACTGTCCTCCTGTTGTTCATCGATTTGCACGAGGGGCACCAGTAATATCTCCCAACAAATTATGAAACTTGTTTTTACTGTTTTTGGCATCAAATACATCATGGGTAGCTTGGCAGTGTTTGCCATGTGGGCGAGAAACTCTCGGTAACATGCCAGGCTCTCTGAGAGGGGTGAAGGAATTGAACCCAGTTCGGCCATGTGCAAGGCAAACACCCTACCCTCTATGCATCACTCCAGCCCATCAGAACAAATAACACACGATAAAATGGTGTGAAAATAAATAGATTATTTACTAAAGCAACATGTCTGTGGGTTGTAGACATACGAAAAGGTGTTTATCAACACTGTAAAGGAAACGTTAATAGAAGGGACAATGAAACCATCTCTTCCCAGTGAGAATCGCTTATATCAAAAATACTGAAAACAAACAGTTTTGGAAGGTTGCCAAAGAAAACACTGTTTCTACGTTTGTGTGAACTTATCTAAGGAAAACACTATAAGATTTATCTAACAAGTGAAAATAGAATCTCCAAGTTACACGACCATCCTGTTATTCGTCGATTGCCTCGAGCAGGCCCCAGTAACATCTCCTTCATCCTAGCCCTGAGATTTTTAAGAAAGTGCTATATTCAAGGCTCTTTAGGAGAATGAGACCCATCATTGTTACTGGTATTTGGCATATTGGGTACAACACGGGGAGTTTGCCAGACTCTGCCGTGTGGGCAGGTTACATTCGGTAGCCTGCCAGTTTGTCCAAAGTAGGAATGAGATAATAAGATGTCATAATAAGATGTCGCAAATGCGGCCGCACGGTTCTGGGAGCTGGGTTTTATAGTTTTAAGTTGAACAAGTACAAATAAAATTTTTATTTGATTTTTTTATTTGATGTTTCTGGCTTTATCTTTCTTGCACCCCACTTCTTCAGTTAGTACACCCAAAAATGCAAGTACTTCCTCCCTTAAGAGGTCAGGTGCTTTCCCTAACCTTGTTTCTGGTTCTCAAAAGCAGGATATATAATCACATATTCTAAGAGCTGAAAAGTTGTGTTTTAAATTTCTTGGGAAAAATCACAAAGCTAAACATTTCCCTTTCTCTTTTATTTCTATAGACCATAGTACCTCTGCAATATAGTGATGCCATCAAAAGGAGTTATAGAAAGAACCTTGAGGCAGCAAAACATACATTGTTTCTTTACATTTGCAGGCCAGTAATTTTGGCCTGGGGAAAGAAGATACAAAACCAAACTGAAACCTTTCACAAGCACTTTCACAAGCTACAAGCACTTGGGCTTGCATCCCAAAGACCAGTCTGCTAGAGCTTGAAGCTCTAGCAGTAGCTTACAATGGATGTTTTATTCGTAGATCAGTAGAATTTGCAAGTTCAATTAAGGATCAATATCCAGGAATATAAGCTGGGGATGTTACTGTTTTTGACATATCGAATATGTCACGGGGAGCTTGCCAGGCTTTGCCATGTGGACGGGATACTCTCGGTGGCTTGCCGCACTCTCCAAGAAGGGGGGAGGAATTGAACCCAGGTCAGTCACATGCAAGGCAAACGCCCTACCTGTTGTGCTATCGCTCTTGTAAAAATTTGAATGGCAAATATCTGTGAACAAAAGTACTTCTTCTTGCAGTGTCTTTGAATTTAGTGTCTTTCAATATTATCTGAACATTTTTTTTCTCAAGAAAATAGATTTTCTCTATAAAGTGTGACACCATTCAAGACAGTTAGGTTCCAAATAGACTAAAATCAGAGGCAGGAGAAATGAACTGTTATTCCTGCCTCTTTCTGGGCATCTCAGCTCATCTGCCCCCTATGTGTGGGGGACACACTGTGGGGGGCCCTGGGTATCAGGGTCCAGAATGAGAAGGAATCGATCCCTTGATTTTCTGGTTCCCAGCACACACAGGCACAGGAAGAGAGTAATCCTCATTGATGCATGTTGATAGCTGGAGTGATAGCACAGCGGGTAGTGCGTTCTCCTTACAAGCGGCCAACATGGCCGGCCCGAGTTCAGTTCCTCCGCCCCTCTCAGAGAGCCCGGCAAGCTACTGAGAGTATTCGATATACCAGACACAGTAACAACAAAGTCTCCAATGGAGACGTTACTGGGCCCGCTCGAGCAAATCGACGATCAACGGGAGGGCCTTTACCTTTACTTTACCTTTTCAGATGATATTTTTTGTTGGCAATCAATGAGCATTCTAGCTACAGGATCAGTGTTTTAATTTTATCCGGTTCAGTTGTGACACCCACAGCATCTTCCTGACCTTAGACACTAGTGAGTGACAGGAACCCTCCCTGAAGGCCCTGCAGGCGAGTGCCCAGGAATGAGCTGAGGGATGTGGGCTGGAGTTTCCCCGCTCGTCCTCCTGCAGCCCTTCCCTTAGCCCTGCACAGAGAGACACAGCAGAGTGAGGAAGAAGAGGAAGCTCAGGGGTCACAAGTAGTTCTGCAGGTGACCAAGCATCTCCTGATGGAGACTCGGCTGAGCCCATCTCTGGGCGTCCCTGAGCACCGGAGTGAGACTCTCCAGGGAGCAGACAGGAGGGGAGTGTGCGGGGTCACTGCGGGGTGGGTCAGAGACCTTCACCTCCATATGGCTGGGCGGAAACAGGGGATGCAGGAAGTATGAGATCCTGGAGGAAGTTGGTACAGAGATTTTCGGGAGATTTGAGAATGGACCTGTCCTGAGAGTGAGTGATAGCAGGGCAGGCACCCCTGTGTGACCCCGCGGTCACTCTGAGTACAGTGTGGGTTAGTTACTGTGCTGTTAGGGTTCCCTTTGTGGGCCTGGTCCCTCCTGGACCTTTGCCCTTCTCAGTCCTGAGCATCCTCTGGTGGCCCTGGAGAGCCCTGCAGCCCAGCCTGTCTCAGCAGGTTTGTGTCTGGGCTCCCCCTCGCGTCCCCTCACTGTGTCTCACACAGTAATACACAGCTGTATCCTCGGGGGTCACTGAGTTCAGCTGCAGGGAGAACTGGTTCTTGTTTGTGTCTCTGGCGATGGAGACGCGGTTCTTGAGGGACGGGCTATAGTAGGTGTTTCCATTATAATATGCGCCCCAACCAGAGCAGGCCCTTCCCTGGGGGCTGGTGGATCCATTCCCAGCAGGCACCACTGGTTGTGATGGAGAATCCAGAAAAAGAGCAGGAGACGATGAGGGTCTGGGAGGGGGCCACCAATCTTGGGCCCGACTCCTGCAGCTGCACCTGGGACAGGACACATGGGGACAAGGAGAATCAGTCACTGTCAGTCCCTGCAGTCACTCCCTCCCCTAGACCCTGTCACATCGGAGACACTCACCCAGGGGGGCTGTCACCAGGCAGAGGAGAAGACCCCAAAGAATCATCTTCTTTTCGACCACAGCTCTGCCTTCCCCAGAGACTCAGCCCTGAGTGAGGAGACCGCTGTGAGCTCCACAGCCCAGAGCATTTGACCCCGGAGCCTGAGAGGAATTTGCATTAGGTGACTTCCTATGTTATTATCAGAGAGCTCTGACCTCGGATTCCCTTTGTCCCACTGGGCGCTGACTCACACACCTGTTGCTGGTTAAGCACTTCTTTAATGGGGCACATTAAAACAGATCATCAGATGGTTTTGACTTATTCATTTTAACGTAAAACAAGAGGAAAGTACCACAAATCCTTCAACATGACGGGTCTTTCAAACATAATAAAAAATATTGCGCACATTTCCCCTCTTCAATCCTCTAAGGAACTCTACAATTAACCCCTTTGACAATATAACATAGACATATCTATGATTTCATTTTTTTAAAAAAATGTTTATTAGTGAAACACCATGAGTTACAGTTGTAGACTTACAGATTTTTGTGCTTCAGTTTCAGTTATACAATGATCGAGTACCCATCCCTCCACCAATGCCCATTCTCCACCACCAATGATCCCAGTATCCCTCCCATCACCCCACCATATCCCCACTCCATCCCACCCCACCTCTGTGGTAGGGTATTCGTTTTTGTTCTCTCTCTCCTTTTGGGTGTTGTGGTTTGCAATAGAGGTATTGAGTGTCAATCATGTTTGGTCTATAGTCTACTTTCAGCATGCATCTCCCATCCTGGGAGGATCCTTCCAACACCCTTTACTTGGTGCTCCCTTCTCTATCTGAGCTGCTTTTCCCCCCAGCATGTGTGACTGGCCTCCAAGCCATGGAGCGAACCTCCTGGTACTTATCTCAACTATTCTTGTGTGTTAGTCTCCTATTCTTTTACTTCATGTTCCACAGATGAATGCAATCTTTCTATGTTTGTCCCTGCCTTTCTGACTCATTTAAGTTAGCATGATCAACAAGGGCAGATGTCACTTTGAGTATACTTTTTTGCATCTCTGGGATATATTCCCAGGAGTGGTATTGCTGGGTCAAGTGGGAGCTCAATTTATGATTTCATTTAAACTATAACTGATTCTGTTGTTGACATAACGAAAATGAAGGAGGTTTAATGGTTGTCCCAGATCCCATTGCTATGACACAATTATAATGTAACTTCTGTCTGAGTATCCGATACACAGTCTGTGGAGAATTTAAATACCCTGAGTCTTAGAATGGATGATTTGAATTTATGGTCTACAATGATTTGAGAAGATGCTTGTTATAGAAAAAATCTTAACTACTTCAGCATATATTTTTAATTATCAGTGTTTAATTTTCATTAACTTCCCGAGTGAAACTAAAACATCTCCCATATTACAGTTTTGATTGACTTCGTGTTTCTTTTCAGGTCTGTTGATTGTATCCTGTTCAATACAAAGGACTCTCTGTGAATAAGGGGTCCTGCTGTGCACACCTGTGACCCTCCCCCAGTGCCACAGTCATTACTGTTGCTCCATCAGGTGTCTCTGCCAATGTGTCCAAGTCTTCAATAAATGCCGATGGAACAAAATATCTGGGGAGACATGGATTTCTGGAGATCACTGAAATGGGCTTCTCAAAGACTCTTTCTCCAATCCTCATTGTCAGCGAGGTTCCTGGCATGATATCCTGGGGCACTGGAGGAGAGTCCTGGCAGCCTCCATGACTGGCAGCTGCAGAGGAGCTAAGTACAGAGGCCGCAGAGAGCACAGCGGGATCACAGCAAACAAAATGAGGGAGATTTCTCCATCCCCACCAAGATCACTCAGTTCAAATGAACAACACGGAAGACTCAACCAGCCCACGAGTCCCATAAACTTCCAGAAAGGGACTCTAGTCCCATCAGGTTGAGAATGTTTTGTTAGCACGAAGCAAGGATGGGGCAGATAAATCAGCACATGAAAGTCTGAGAGTGGAAATGAGAATCCTAAATTCAGAAGTTTCTGGCCCCTGCCCTTTTGTGTCCCTGTGTGGTGGCTCCTGTTCTCCCACTGTGAATGCAAAATATAGAGTCTAAGATGCAGTGTAATTTTCCCACTGTGTTCTGATGTGTCTGGCTCCAATTCTTGTCAACTCTATTTCACAGTATATTATTCACTTACATACCTTGGGTGAAAATTCCTTCACCTGGAGCAGATAAACTCTTAATGATTTAAGGTCATCCTTAGAAGGTTTGTTCTTACTGTTGCAGGGTTTGAATTGGGACAGGGACATGCCTCTGCCTACTGACCATGCCCCTGGTATCAGTGTCCTGACCAGGAGCACCTAAACCTTGTCTGTCCTATGTATGATGCAGCACCAAACACTGTGTTCCCGGTGTGTGTCCTGGAACGATATGGCTGTGGGGATTGGACCAGCACCGCTGGCCTGCAATGCAAGCACCTTGACCTCTGAACTATCTACTTGATCTGAAGTTCCATTCATTTTTTTTGGTTCATTATTTTTGTCTGTGTCACTTCAAACACTTGGCACCTTGAAGAACCACCTACAGCAATGACTGAGCTGGACCACATAAACTGACTCAGCAGGACCACGTACAGTGAGTCAGCACAAACTCATACTATTACTCAACAGGACGCGTCCATGACTCAGGAGGAAATGTATAGTAATGACTCGGTGCTTAGTTGAAGCTGTAGCATGAGGGAGGCTGGAACTGAACAGAGGTGGAGATCTTTTCTACTACAAGGCAAGTACCGTGCATCTGAACATTTCTCAGTATTGCCAGGATTCTCGTCTCACATCCCCGACCAACTCTCTGCTCAACTTTCCCTGACTTGTTTTTTGGGCGTCACTGGATCTTTCAGATATATTCTTTGGAACTACTGTAAGGATGCATATAATTATTCTCTATTTGATTTGTCTGAGGACAGGAAATATTCCACTGTGGTCATGTTCTAAGTGGGGAAACAATGTAATCACAGACCTACAGACTCTGGATGGCTGAGATCAGAGCTCAGCTCTGAGAGTTTGGGAGGTTCCTCAGCAAAGCACTAAAGAACAGGGTCTACCTTGGACCATGCTCCCATGAAAAAGTCACTGGGAGTCAGAAATGCACAGAGACCCCTGGGCCTGCCCTTGCCTGTGAGATCTGCTTGTCTGGTCGTGGGCCAGCAGGGACCACATTTGGAACCACCCGAATTCACTCACACCTGTCCACTGTGCAGTGGGTGAGGGTCCTCACACCCAGAAACCGTCGTTAATATGGTCTTGGCTGCCCTGAGTTGGGTCAGTTCTCACAGTGACTCAGGCGTTAGACAGAAACTCGCGCTGGGGCACACGATCCTGCTGACCTGTCATCAGAGTGTTTCTGCTGCTGCTGTTTCAACAGGAACCCGGGACCCCGGGAGAGAAACCCTCCTAGCCCTGTGCTCCTGCTCCTGGGCTGCAGCTCTGCTGAGTGGGTGTGAGCGCCCCCCGCAGGGCATCCCTGGAGACGCCACAGTCACAGTCATTTGGTCCTTGGGTGAGACTGTGATTCACAGAAAGAAACAGTTTCAGTCTTTGTCACTGACATTGAACTTTCAATTTGATAAGACTTAGTGGTGAGCTTGTTGTTAAAAGTGGCTTTGAAAGGTCACCAGGAGAGCAGCTTCAGGGGGTCAGCCATTGTTTGAGGGTAAACATTGAAATCCTAAACCACCAATTTGCTACTTGGGTGGAGTGAGTGGAGAGTGAGGTCAATGGACTTTGACTGATGCACTCCGAAGCTGTCTGTACACTGGCCTGAAGGAGGTCAGGGCAGGGTTGCTCAGTGGGTTCTGTATGGTGAGACTCAGAGATTCTGTGTGTGCTCAGACACAGCCTTGCCACTGCGTTCTTCCACACACCTGCCTCACGCTTCTTATTGCTCTCACTCTCTTCAGTCTTCAGGCAAACACATCAGCAATCAACAATAAAAGAGACTTTTTAAAGTTCTATGAGTAACTCTATCAAAGCAATCTGACTTGCAGTTTAAGAAATGAGAGTAAGAAAGCCACCAATGAGCACAGTTTACAGAGCACTGCGCAGTCTGAGGATGAGCTCATGGGTGTGAGTGACTGTTAGAAACATAGTGTATGGAACCCAGTTCTGAGAGAGTCAAACTCCCTGAGGAAGGAGAGGAGAGGTGGATGGTCCCACTGCTCAGGGTGTCTCCCTGTGGTCACTAGAAGCCCGTGTCAGGACTCACCCAGGGCTGCTGTGGTGCGGGGCAGGATGCGGGTTCCCATGGGTTCTCCCTCTTGTCTCACTGAGGAGGGTCAGAGCTGCACGTGCCACAGGGGCTGGTTTCTCCACTACAATGTCTGAGGGGTGCAGAGGGAATGGAAACCTTGAATGTCCATCTCAAGAACAGATGAAGAGACAAAGTTCAACCCATCCCAGAGAGCAGGACTCCAGGGTTAGGATAAAAAGGTAGAGGGAAAGGTCAGTGCGGATGAAGTCTGTGTGTTTGAGAGCTAAGTGTGATGTTCGCCTCGACCACAGAAAAACAGCTCATCTGGTCATGAGCAACGATTCCCCAGGGTAGAGTCCTCAGAGCCTCCTGGGGGCCTGAGCCTCTGAAGCTTACCCTGCTTCTGCCTGCATGTGGTTTGTGTCTGGGCCCATAGGGCCTTCCCCTCACTGTGTCTCTCCAACAGAACTAAAGGGCCGTGTCCTCCTCCTTCAGGTGGCTCATTTGCAGATAGAGTATGCTCTTGCTGTTGTCCCTGGAGATGACAAAACGGCCCTTCACAGAGTCAGCATAGCTTGTAAAACTACTATCAGACCTATTGTATGAAATACACTCCAGGCCCTTCCTTGGGGCCTGGCAAACCCAGTTCATCTCTTGATTGCTAATAGTTAATCCAGAGTCTGCACAGAAGAGTCTCAGGAACCCCCAGGCTGCACCAAGTCTCCCCCAGACTCCACTAGCTGCTCCTCACACTGGACCCCTGCAAGCCCAAAGACATCCTGGTCAGAAAACTCTTCTCACACAGAGGATCTGCCTCTCCCATCTGTCCCACGCTCTGTGTCTCTGTCGCCCATGAGTTACCTCCTAACACAGCCACCAGGAGAATCCAGCTTAGCCAACACGCCATGTTGGTTCTGTGTGAGTCAGGATGGAGCCCCTGGGAACCCCTGAACTGACTCCTCTCCCAGAGCTGAGGCTGGGCTGGGTTTTCATCATCACAGAGAGAGGCTAATTTGCATGTTTTCCTTCTGTATAAAAAGTTCCTGTTTGAACATGTACACATTGTAGGCCTCCAGAGCGCATGTTGGGATGTGGAGATGCTTTGATATGAAAAGATTCAGATAAACCTGATACTATACCATGGAATTACTATGTGATAATTGTCACTGTCACTCCCGTTGTTCATCGATTTGCTCGAGCGGGCCCATTGTGACACTTATTACTGTGTTTGGCGTAGCGAATACGTCACGGGTAGCTTGCCAGGCTTTGCCGTGCCGGTGAGATACTCTCAGTAGCTTGCCTGGCTCTCCGAGAGGGTCGGAGGAATCGAATGCATGTTGGCCCGGTCAGCCACGTGCAATGCAAATGCCCTACCCGCTAGGCAATCGCTCCAGCCCGGTGATAATTGAAATAATATTTTTCATATTCATATTTTGGATAAATCATGCAATATATTGGATATCATGTCTATTACACAGTGTATATTAACAGAGAAAACCTTGAATATTTGTATGTAGTGCTGATAACAGGTATCTGGTGAGAACAGGCTCTGATACCCAGACCAGTGACTCCTCTGAACAACCCAGTTAACAATGGCCTTGGTGTAGAGGCAGTTTAGGACTCAGGGGCTTGCCCTGCTCAGAGCTGACCTGGTTTGATCCCCTACACTGATAGTCTCCAAGAGTAATTCCAGGAGGGATCCCTGACCACACTGTCAGGATTGTCTCCTAGCAATCCTGGGTGTTCCCTGAATTACACACCTAAACCCTCATGAAAAAAAAAAAACAATGGTCTGAGGAATGAAAGGTTGTAAACAATTTGTGTTTTCTGTGATTTCTATGCTGTCCTGGAGTGACTGGGGTCTAGGGATCTTGGGGGTGCCTGAACTGTGACTCTCCCCAGCAGCCTGGCCCTGTCTCTCCTCTTCACCAGGTAAGAGTTTGTTTAGTTGTGAAGATCACACAGCCTGCAATCTGCACAGAATTCTGACTTTCAGAGCACTTCTTTTTTAGTTTGAGGTCCATACCTTGTGGTGCTAAAGAATTTCTCCTGGCTCTGCACTCAGGAATCCCTCCTGATGGGGCACAGGGGAGCATATTAGATGCTGGGTGTCAAATACAGTTCGACTACATGCAAGGCAAGAGCCCGCAGCGCCGTCTCCTTCCCGTAGTAGGTAGCTCTGACAGGGATACTGAGGTTCCCTGATATAAAGCCTCTCACTCGCATGACCCCTGATCCCGGGTCTGTCCAGGCACCTGAGAGCCCAGTACATGAATCCTCGCAGACTGACTCACAAGCCTGTCTCTGTGTCCACCTCAGTCAGCAGTTTCCAGGGAGCTCGGACCTCAGAAAGGACAGTAGAGTGGACGGAGATGACAGGGACTGGGACCTTTCCTAGAGCCACAGCAACAGAGCAACAGGCCCTTCTTAACTCTGTGAAAACGGGTTTCCAACCACCAACTTTAACTTGACTTTATTAACCTTTTCTTTGCTCTATTTTCATGTCATTAAATTACTATATTTTTTCTTCAATTATTCCTGATTCATTTCACTGGTGTTCCACACCTTCAGATGTAGACTAAATAAAATTACCTCTTTATAATATTTTTATCGTAAATAAAATACCCCGTATTAGAATTAGTAATTTATAAGAACGAAGAAGGCACGAATCTCACCATGCCGTTTTCGACACTGGAGAAGAATTGTTCCTCGGAACATGCGATAAAAGAGGTGTTGGAGGCGTCGGTGTCCTTGTCAACACAAACTTGGCCAAGAGCATTGATTCATTCGAATGCCTAACAACCCGAATCGGACGTTTACATTTGAATAGATGTGGCTCACTGCCTGCAGTTTCTATCTTCGTTGTCTACGCACCAACATCTCATTATGATGAAAGAGAAATCGAGAAGTTCTACATGGAGCTAGAGGAGTTCTATAAAGAAGACCACACCTTCTACAAGATCATTGTGGGTGATTTTAATGCCAAGATAGGACCGAGAAGATCAGCTGAAGAACTTCACATCGGGACCCATGGCCAAGAATGGAACGAACAGGGTGAGAGACTGTCTGAGTTCATCATGTCGACCAAGACCATTCATGGTAAATCACAGTTCCAGAAGGCAGAATCTAAACGATGGACATGCGAGTCTCCCGGTGGACGATTCCACAACGAAATAGACCACATCATATTCAATCGACGGTTTTGCCTGACTGATGTCGCTGTTGTCCCAAAATTTCGAACGGGATCGGACCACCGTCTCCTTCGTGCAAAATTCTACTTCACAGAGCGGGGAGAAAGGGCTGCAAAGTTCAAAAAGAGAACTCCCAGAATGACCACCAACTGGGAACTCTTTGGTACTATTGCGGCAACATGGGAAGATGCCATCGTTGACAACGTTGACGAGGAATACGATCGACTGGTTCAGCACCTCCATGAATGTGCGAGGAATGCCGAGAGAGATAGCCACAAAAAGTCGCCTATCTGGGAAGGCAATGGGAGGTCAGGACCACTGAAGGAACTAGAGGAAGGAGGATAAATTCCAGATGACCTCCATCATCTGTGGTACATAGCGAACAGAGCAACGGAACAGAGTCTCCCTGTCATTGTTCTCTTCAGATCAGATAGCACTGAGAGATTGTTGCTCTCCACACACTCACAGAGCATCGTATGTTCTGATGTTCTTACCTAGATTCAGTCCACATCCATTAAAAAGTTATAATTAAGTTTTCATTGTTCCAAGTGCTCTGTGAGGGCTAAGGGTGTAATTTCCGGTCATCTGGGCATGGATTTGGTGACATTTCTCACTCTATTCAGCTAGGGCTGTGTGACTCTAGTAACTTCTGGCAGCCACATGCGGGGGGCCCCGCGAGACCACTCTCTGGCCCGCGGAGATGGCCCTAGGATCCGTAGGTGCAGGGAAGGACTGACCGAATGAACACAAAACACAAGAGACAGAATGCAGCTTAGAAACAAAGAGAAAAAGGGACAGGCTTTATTGAGGGCAATGGGGGTATATTTTAGTGAGTCAGCTACACAAAGGGTCATGCCCAAATGTGGTTAGGAAAGTTACAGAGTCTATAACTTTGACCTACCATACATTACAAGCTTATACTAAGTTAATCATTGTCCGTTACAGCCATGACAATTGTTTTCTTGGGATAATCATACATAGGACAGGCTTTACCTGTCAAAGGTGACGTAGGTGAGGATTATCATACCACAGGCTTTACCTGCCAAGGGTCGCGTAGGTCAGGATCGCCATACCTAACACAGGTATGTAGGCTCTTGGTCAGTTAAAGGGCCAGCTTCCCACAGCCACAAAGCTTGTGGTGTTTTCTCAGTGGTCCTGGGAGGGACAGAGTTCGGTTAGCAGAAATAACTGTAGGTTGAGGTGCTTACAGGGCCTCACTGAGGCCTGTGACATCCCCTGGGTAATATCATGAAACTATATAAATTAACCCTTGAGTTTCAGGAATATAAACTCTCAATCCATTAGTATCAAACTGAGAGTCCAGAAAAAGTCCTGAGATCTTTTAGGGCAAATCTTTGTGAAAGGATTCCATCCTATGAAGTGAAGCAAGGAAAATCTCTTCCACAAATGCTGTTGGGAAAACAGCACCACATACAAAAGCAACAATAAAAGTAGAATTGAATTTATATCCCACACCAGATGCATAATTCAATAAAAAGTGTACTTATGGTCCCGCTTTGACAGAAGAATCTTTTAAATACAGAGGGAAACCTCGGCCACTCTCTACATGACACTGATCTTAGAGAGCTCATCTATAGCTTCACTCCATTTTCAGAGACAAGGTGAAATAAAAAAATTAATGGAACTAAATCAGTTAAAAGATTTTAATGTCAATGTCAATGACATTAAAATTAAGGGACCCAACTGACTGCTGAATCTCCTGTCCCTCTTGGAGAGCCTGGCAAGCTACCAAGGGTGTCCTGCCCGCATGGCAGAGCCTGTCAATTTACCTGTGATGTATTTGATATGCCAAAAACAGTAACAATAATGGGTTTCATTCGCCTGACCCTGAAAGAGCCTCCAATATAACAGAGTTGGTAAGGATGAGAGGAGAGGCTGCTAAAATCTCAGAGCTGGGGCTAATGGAGACATTACTAGTGCCTGCTCAAGTAAGTCAATGAGCAATGGGACGACAATACAACAGTGATACAGTGCTACTGACTGGTAAAAAAACTAATATTGAAGATATTCATAGTGCTCTCCAAGATCAACATCAGAACAAACCACCCACCATAAAGTGGAGTGGAAAATAAACAGATATTTTTCTAATGCAACATTCCTAGGGCTGTAGGCATATGGATTCTGTTTATTCAACACTTACTGGTGAAATATCAATATAAAGTACAATGGAGTCCATCTCTGCCCTTTGAGAATAGCTTATGTCAAGAATATAGAAACAACCAGTATTGGAAGGCTTCCAAAGGAAACACTGTTTCTATGTTTGTGAGAACTTATCTATGGAACACTAAGAGATTTCTCTAAAAAGTGAAATAGAATTTCCACGTTAACAGTTATTTTACTTTTGGCACTTTCACACAAACATGAAAACAGGAATTTGCAAAAATATATGTAGACCTATGTCCATTGCAGCATACAGTATAGCTGCCAGGGCATGGAAACAATCCTAATGCTTAATGAGAGTTTCATGGATTAGACGTTCTGGTGTTTATTCACAATGGGATACAGCACAGTTATAAGAAATGACAAAGTATCAGCCTCATGAATAAAATTAGGGAATATCACATTTAAGTAAAGTTTGTCAGAAGGAGATAGACAAATACAATCTCATTCATCTGTGGTAGAAGAAAACAAAGCATCAAGATGAAGAGGATGCAATGATAACAGACCCTGCATCCTAACTGTAACCACACTCTGAGGTTCCCGTGAGGAGTCGGGTGGGGGCTCAGATCACTGGGAAGAAGAGGCCGAGCACAGGGCCCACAGCAGAGTGCGGGGGTCTGTGGGGATTTGGTGCTAGGAGAAACGCAGGTCCTTTGTGACCCACAAGCATCATTGTTTTTCCCCAAAAACAATAAAGAAGGTAACGTGTGGAAACCCTCCTTTCTGTGAAAAGGATAGACCTTTATTGAAGAAAAATCGACCACACCTGACCTCGCAGGACAAAACAGCCTCCAGTAGACTCTGAAACAGGAAGAGGAAAGAACAAATTTGTACTAAAACTTGATCACTTGATCACTTGACTTCCCGTTAATTATCGATTTGCTCAAGTGGGGGCCAGTAAAGTCTCCATTTGTCCCTGTCGCATGCTAGTGTATCCCAATGGCGTCTGTTCATTCTAGGAACAAGAAGAGCCTCAAACCGATTGTTCAGGATCTTGATGAAGAAGTCTGAAAATTTGGTAGGTGGGCGGCCACGTGGTCTTTTGACGTGCTGTGGAATCCAGTCGGTAATGGCTCTAGTCCAGCGGTCGTCTCCAAATCCCATTACGTGTCTGCCCCATCTGATTTTTGACGCCTTGGCAAACGAGACAGCATCCCTGATTCTTGATCATCGATGGAGGTCAGAACTCCAGATTCTTTCTCTCAATTGAGTAAAACGTTATACTCCAAGCATAGCTCTTTCGATTCCTCTTTGGGAGACCTGAATAGCGGTCTCATCCTGTTTGTGTAGGGCCCAGGTCTCTGAGGCGTATGTTAATGCAGGAAGAACAGTGGGATCAAAGAGATGTGCCCAGAGCTGGAGGTTCTTCCTCCTCTTAGCTATTTCTTCGATGCTCTTGAAGGCGTTCCAAGCCGCTCTCTTCCTCCTGCGTAACTCAGGTGTCAGGTCATTCATCATGTTGACTTCTTGACCTAGGTACACATAACTGTTGCATTCGGAGATGGTCATTCCGTTGAGAGCGAATGGAGCGTCAGGAACGAGACTGTTTCTCATAAACATTGTCTTCATAAGATTCAGCTATAGTCCGACGTTTCCAGACTCACCGTCGAAGTCAGCCAGCATTTGTGCCGCTTGGCTAATGTTTGGTGTTATTAGAACAATGTCATCAGCAAAAGGGAGGTGGTGTAGTTGCCGACCATCTATCTTCACTCCCATTACTTCCCATTTCAATCATCACATGATGTTCTCGAGGGTGGCACTGAAGAATTTCGCTGAAATGGTGTCACCCTACTGAACCCCTCTCCTGACATCGATGATCATTTCTTTGTAGAACGGTGAGATCTTGGTAGTGAATCCGTAATACAGCTCACAGAGGATCCTGATGTATTGAGTTTGAACTCCCTGATTGGTTAGGGCTTCAATTACCGCTTCCGTCTCAACAGAATCAAAGGCCTTCTTTAATCAATGAACGTTAGACAGAGTGGCATCTTGAACTCCCGAGAAACCTCAACGAGCTTGGTTGTCGTGTGGATATGGTCGATGGTGCTGAATGCTTTGCAGATTCCAGGGGTTCCTCATGTATGTGAAATTTATGAGTAAAATGTCTTCAGACAAATGTCCCAGATTTTCTGGATTCAGTTGGAAGTGTGTAGCGCTAGGAGAGTGGATAATGACTTGAGAACGTGGCATTACCAGGCATCACTTGGAGTTGTCACTACAAACAGAGGACAGCGGGGAGACTGAGAACAGTCTGAAACTCCAGAACTCTAGGTAGAAGTTCAGTCACCAAGGAGCGCCATCCAAGCGCCTGCTCTGTGCAGAGGCAGGAAGGGTGCATTGAGAGAAATCCTCGAGGTCTGATTCCTGGACAGCCCTGTCCCAGGAATCTGTCTGCATCTTTCTGCTCCACCTACATTGACAATTCAGACTGGCTTTCAGGTCAGGCCCCTGCCTCTGTGCTCTGTTTTGACCTTGGTCAGAACTTTCGCCCATATTGTCCTCTTTGTGCCTTCAAGAATTGAAGGGTCATCCTGAATCATATATGTTCAATGTTCACCTCGGGGAAGGAATGAAAATGCTATCACATCAGATATGAGTATTTTCCCTGTCATTGGGGAGGATTTTCCTCACTTTTTGTAAATTGACCGTTTTGATAATTTTGGTAACAGTTTTCAAAGTGCAGGTATAAATCTTGGATTCTGCATAAGAAGAAATGTCCAACAACAGAAGCACATATATTCTCAGTAATTCTGTGGTCGGTATGACTTATAGCCCTACAGGTAGTCATGCTGTCTAGTGTGTGCTTTTGTTCATGGATATGGTCATTGGATATATGTCCTCGATATCAATTGAGAGAAAGTGATAAATTTTGATTATTCCTGTTGCAAGGCATGCAGAAAATTAATGTCTCACTTAACACCATATATTTCCCAGGAATATTGGTAAATTGGTGGTCAGACCCAGGCAAACTCGGCTAGGATACATTACACTGGGGTGGAGGGAGCATCCCCTGAGACCTCGCTCTAGATCCTGAATGCTGGTGCATGCTACTGCCAGCCCTCCTGGGCACACCCCAGACCGTGTGTCTGTGCCTTGGTCTCGACCTACCCCTGAGTTAGGCTTAGGTGCCCCCAACATCAAGTCTACACAGATCCTGACCCTGACCATTTCCTTACCACCACGTGATAGGAGAACTGTGACTATGGTTCCTTTCATAGAGGGTCATCTCCTCCACTGTCCATGGCAGGATTCCAGCTCAGGAATATGGAGCTACAAACATGCACAGAGGGGCAGGGCTCCAAAGAAACTCCATAAGAGGCATGGAACCAACAGCAGGATTTTGTCTTTAGGAAAAGGATTTCTTGTAGAGACACAGAATTTAAAACAAAATGTGTAACATTGGGAGTCTGCCATGCATCGACCTACAGTTCAGGAACCTACAATGATACCAGCCCAAACTTCCATGTGGTTCTTCCTGTACCATCTGGGGCACTCCACACAAATTCCTAGAAGAAAAGATGAGTGACACCAGGTGTTCTCGAGAGAAGCCATCTTCCTTTTGGCTGTTGCTGAAGGACAGAGAGAGATCCTGAGCCTTTTCCTCAGATGAATCCTGGCTCTGTGAGCCCCATTGTGTGTCTCAAACCCTGAGTCTCCGAGGAGGAAGTCAGGAGGATCAGCTTCCCTGTCATCTCCTCACCCGGCACAGCTGCCTCCCCCTAGGGTTTCAGACACACTCAGGATGTAGTTGTCACATTGTGTCTCTCGCACAGTAATACACGGCCGTGTCCTCAGTGCTCAGCCTGCTCAGTTCCATGTAGGCTGTGTTTGTGGACGTGTCTGCAGTGAGTGTGAGTCTGCCCTGGAAATTCGGTGTGCAGTATGTACCACCAGTATTAGGGTATATCCTTCCCATCCACTCGAGTCCTTGTCTCAGGACCTGCCGTACCCAGTACATATTGTGGTTGGCGAAGGTGTATCCAGATACCTTGCAGGAGATCTTCACTGATGTCCCAGGTTTTCCCATCTCAGCCCCTGACTGCACCAGCTGTACCTGGGAGTTCACACCTGTGGACAGCAGACAGGAGTGGGGGTACTCCACTTGTCTGGCCCCATTCCCTCTGCCCAAGGCATGGGGACGCTTACCTGCAGCCACTGCCACCAGGAAGAGAATTCTCCAGCTCCAGTCCATGATGGGGACCGTGCACTCAAAGGCTTCTGAAAGTGTGGGTATGCCTGCTGTGTAAGGTTGTCAGAACACAGACACATCTATATTAACTCAGTGTCCCTAGTGTAATTTGCATATTCATGAGGAGGTAGAATTCATAGCTGAAGGCCTAGTCCAACCTGAGAATGGGCTGATAGAAGCCACCGGGTCCATCGTCAAGGGGTCCAACCCTTGTTTATACCCTGCCCTATCCCAGGACTCTGTGCACACAGAGTACCGCCCCCCCCCCCAGAGGGCCACGGCCTTTCAGGATCTTCCCCTCAGGGATCCCACATCTGTATGGCCTGAACACATCTGGACACACCTGGGCTCTGAGGTTATTTCTGGGATCATGTAACAGCCCAAGGGATACTACAATGAGACTACAAAATCATCTGAAAGCTCCAAAGTTTCCACTGGAGGTATTAGGAACTCCAGAAACACCACCTGCATAGAGTTTTTACTGCTTATGAATTAATAAGTATTCCTCTCTTAATGATAAGTGTGCACAGTTTAACCTTTTTTGTCCTACACTTATTTTAAGTTTGGTTTTCTTTTCTTTTTCTTGTTGGGTCACACCTGGCTGCACAGGGGATACTACTGGCTCAGGAATGCAGAAATAACTCCTAGCGATGCGAAGGGACCATATGGGATGGTGAGAAACGAACCGGGGTCTGCTGCGTGCAAGGCAAAAGCCCTACTTCCTGTGCTATTGCTCGAGCCCTTAATTTTGGTTTTCTCGAGAAAGCAAAATTTACTTTTATTGAAGAAGGAACTCCATTCTGAGGGGATTTCTGCATCTCTTCACCCTTTTCTCTCATCTCTGCAAGCCTTCTAGCTAGCAACTCAATGCTCTTGGAGCTTGGCGCCCTCTGCAGCCCGGTCCCCACCCTGCAAGGGGAGCCTTTGGGCTTTCAGGGATATTAACCTCTTGGTGTCTCTAACACAGGATTGAATCCTGGGACTTCACTTCAGAAGTCTTGTTCAAGAGTCATATTCTTTTATGGGCCTTTTGATTTGGTTTTGAGCCACTCCCAGCAGTTCTGAGGGATTATTCCCGGTTCTGTGTTTAGGAATCACTCAGGTAGATGCATCCTACGAAAATATTGGCAAAACAAGTATCGCTTGATCACTTGACTTCCCGTTAATCGTCGATTTGCTCGAGTGGGCGCCAGTAACGTCTCCATTTGTCCCTGTCGCGTGCTAGTGTAGGCCAATAGCGTCTGTTCACTCTAGGAACACGAAGAGCCTCAAACTGATCGTTCATGATCTTGATGAAGAAGTCTGACCATTTGGTAGGTGGGCAGCCACACGGTCTTTTGACATCCTGTGGAATCCAGTCAATAACAGCTCTAGACCAGCGGTCGTCTCTAAATCTCATTACGTGATGAACCCATCTAACTTTTAACACCATGGGAAACGAGACAGCGTCCCTGATTTTTGATCGTCAACAGAGGTCGGAACTCCGGATTCTTTCTCTCTTTAGAGTGAAACGTGATACTCCAAGGATAGCTCTTTTGATTACTCTTTGGGAGAACACTAATAGCATTCTCATCCTGTTTGTGTAGGGCCCAGGTCTCTGAGGCGTATGCTAATGCAGTAAGAACAATCGAATCAAAGAGATGTACACAGAGCCGGAGGTTCTTCGTCCTCTTAGCTATTTCTTCGACGTTCTTGAAGGCATTCCAAGCCACTCTCTTCCTCCTGCGCAGCTCAGGTGCCAGATAATTTGTCATGTGGACTTCTCGACCTAGGTACAAATAGCTGTTGCATTCGGAGATGGTCATTCTGTTGAGAGCGAACGGGGTGTCAGGAATGAGGCTGTTTCTCATAAACATTGTCTTCGTAAGATTCAGCTGTAGTTCGACAATTCCACACTAACAGTCGAGGTCGGCCAGCATTTGTGCCACTTGGCTAATGTTTGGTGTTATTAAACCAATGTCATCAGCAAAGCGGAGGTGGTGTAGTTGCCGACCATCTATCTTCACTCCCATTCCTTCCCATTCCTATTGTCGCATGACGTTCTCGAGGGTGGCACTGATGTTTCAGTGAAATGGTATAACCCTGCTGAACCCCTCTCTTGACATCAATGATTACTTCTTTGTAGAATGGTGAGATCCTGGTAGTGAATCTGTAATACAGCTCACGGAGGATCTTGATGTATAGAGTTTGAATGCCCTGATTGGCTAGGGCTTCAATAACCGCTTCCATCTCAACAGAACCAAAGGCTTTCTTTAAATCAGTGAACTTTAGACAGAACGGCATCTTGAACTCCTGAGAAACCTCAATGAGCTTGGTTATTGTGTTGATATGGTCGATGGTGCTGAATCCTTTGCAGAACCCGGCTTGCTCAGATGGTTGTCCTTCATCTACTGTTCTGCCAATCCTATTTAGGATGACTCAAGTAAACAACTTGTAGATGACAGACAATAGGCAGATCAGGCGGTAGTTGCCAATGTCATGGATGTCTCCCTTCTTGTACAGTAGTACAGTCCTGCTGGTTTTCCATTGTAAAGGAACCTTGCATTCAGACAGGTAGCATGTGAAGAGCCAAGCCAGTGTATTGATGAGTATTGACGGCAGGTTCTTCAGGTCTGACCTTCTCTGGGCTGGGTGCTGTTCATATCTTTACTGACAAAAGGGCGTGTCGGATTTCGGAAGGATGAACATTGGGAATGAAAAATCCATCCTGTGGAATTTGGTATGTCGGCAGGCGGACATGGCTATCGAAGAGATTTGAGTAGAAGTCATGGATAATCTTCTCCATTGCCGTTCTGGAAGATGTAATAGATCCATCAGGACGTGGGAGGGCAGTCATCTTGGTCTTGTAGTTGGCGAAGGACAGGCGGGCGTTACGAATACTTTTCCTGGCTTCTGCAGCATCTATCAGCACTTCTGATCTTCTCTCTTTGAGGTCTTCCTTGATCGCATCTCTGCACTTCTTTGCGAGCTCGGACGTTCGCTTGCGGTTGCCTGAGGCATGTGCCAAAGCACGTTGGCGAATAAGCTTAAGAGTTTTCGAAGACAGGCCTTTTTTGGTGGCAATCTCTCTCTTGGCATTTCTTGCACAATCATGAAGGTGCTGAATCAGTCGATCGTATTCCTGGTCAATGTTGTTAACAATGGCATCTTCCCATGTTGCCACAATAGTGCCAGTTGATGGTCGTTCTGGAAGTTCTCTTTTTTTAATTAATTAATTAAGTTATTTATTTATTGAATCACTGTGGGAAAAGTTACAAAGCTTTCAGGTTTAGGTCTTAGTCATGCAAATATCAAACACCTTTCCCTTTGCCAATACTTATTTTTTACCATGAACGACCCCAATATAACCCCACCCCCACCCCTCCCAATGCCTGCGAGGCAGATGAATTCTAGTTGACACTCTATCTGCTTTGATTAGATTCATTTTTTCAATAAAAGATGCACCACTATTATTTAGAGTTTACCCCCTCCCCCACATCAGACATGCTGAGAAAGCACTGTGAAGTGATTTGCTTTCTACAGCTGGGTTCAAGAATTAAATGTTGGTTTTGGATTTCCACTATTTTGCTAATTAACCCTGGAAGTATTTCTACTGAGAGTCAGATAATTAATAGATTTGTTTCTGTGCTCTGGGGTCGTGGCCGTGCTGGAGAGTCGCTCGTGGGGGGCAACTGGTGGCCTCGGTAGGGCATGAAGGACGGACTGGAACGCCCCACTTCCCATGAAGTTTTAGTCGCCCCCACACTCCCGGGCCACACCTGCTCTCCACAAGGCACCCATGTGGCCGCCATCTTCTTTCCAGAGAGGAGAGGGCGAATGGGGCAACACCCTTTCCCCTCTGGGCAGACATGATGGCCTGGATTAACGCATAGTCCGTTCACTTTTCTGCTCCAAGCTGCTGGGTTCTGCATTAAGTCCTTGTGCTTCTGGGGCTGTGGCTGTGCTCCGGACTTAACTCTGATTTTCAGGGAGAAACGTTGGGTGGTTTACTTCCCATTGATCACTTTGTATATACAGAGATGTCGCGCGGCCGTGTAAGCGGCCGTGCGGTTTGGAGGAAAAGTCCTAGTTCCCGCATACTTGAGCTATGCTTGTGGAGGCTTCTGGTCACCGGGGTTCCATCTGGGGGAGGCGGGATGCGGCACTTACCCCATCTGGGACTTCCCGGTGATCTCAGCTCTTTTTGGAACCTGGTTTCTTCTCCGGAAGCTGTGGAGCCAGCCCTCCATGTGGTCCTTCTTCTCTCTGTACGGCTGTGTGCTGTTGGGAGTTCTTTTTTTAAACTTTGCAGCCCTTTCTCCCTGCTCTGTGAAGTAGAATTTTGCACGAAGGAGACGGTGGTCCGATCCTGTTTGGAATTTTGGTACAACAGCGACATCGGTCAGGCAAAACTGTCGATTGAATATGATGTGGTCTATTTCATTGTGGAATCGTCCACTGGGAGACTCCCATGTTCACCGTTTAGATTCGGCCTTCTGGAATCTTGAGTTACCATGGATGGTCTTTTGGAATCTTGAGTTACTATATATATATATATATACATATATATACACACACACACACACACACACATATATATGTTAAAAGGGGACACTGAGTGTTCTTTGCTGAGATTATGTAAAAGTAATACAATAAATACTTAATTCACTAAAATAAGTATAGTAAAAAACAAACTAAAAGAGGATTTAAGTCTTTAAGTAAAGGCTTTAATATAAACAAAAATATATTGTAGCACTGTCACTGTCCTTCCTTTGTTCATCGATTTGCTCGAGCGGGCACCAGTAACATCTCCATTGTGAGACTTGTTGTTAATATTTTTGGCATATTGTATATGCTACTGGAAGCTTGCCACGCTCTGCTGTGCGGGTGGGATATTCTCGGTAGCTTACCGGGCTCTCCGAGAGGGACATAGGAATGGAACCCGGGTCGGCTGTGTGAAAGGCAAATGCCCTACCCGCTGTGCTATTGCTTAAGCCCAGTGCATTATATATTTTTGCTATTAACCAGTTTTCAGATGGGTAATGCCTAAATATTTTTCTAATTATGATGTCTATCTTTGTATCTTGGGCATAATTTCTTTTTATGTGCAGAAACTTCTTAGTTTAATGAAGTCCCATTTGTTTATCTCTGCTTCCACTTGCTTAGTCTGTCGTGTTTTAAGTTTGAAGATGCCTTTAGCTTCAAGGTCATGGAGGCTTTTGCCTATGTTTTCTTCTATGTGACTTGTGAATTCAAGTCTGATGTTGAGGTCTTTAATCCACTTTGATATGACTTTTGTGTATGTTGTTAGAGAAAGGTCTGAGTTCAATATTTTTTTTAACATGTAGATGCCCAGTTTACCCACTTCTTGAAGCGGCTTTCCTTGCTCCAGTTCATATTTCTTACTCCTTACTCAAAGGTTTAATGATGATATACGTCAGTGTCTCTGTCCAGATATTCATCTCTACATCATGGTTCTGGGGTTTGCCTTTTTTTCAATATCATGCTCTTTTAATTTCTACCATTTTGTAGTACAGTTTGAAGTTGGGGAAGGTGATGCCTCACATCTTTTCCCAAAGAATTGCTGTAATTATTCATGGGGGTGTATTGTTCCATATGAATTTCAGGAGTATTGGACCTATTTCTTTGTTATGGGTTCAGCTCCCTGCTAGGTCCCAGTTGTCCTTATAACTGATCAGACCTGGGGTAGCTCAGAATATTGACCTTGTTAATTACCCTGTGTTAACTTAGAAACATGGCAGGGCCTCCTTACCCCCACCAGCACAACCAGGAAAATATTTTTATTAATTTTTAAATTATTTTTGTATTTATTTTTTAAATTTAAACTTATTTTTTAATTTGTTCAAAATAACTTATTACATTTAATATTCCAACTCCATTCCCACCACCATTACACATTCTCACCACCATATTTTGAATGTTTCCATGCTGACCCCCAAAACCTGCCCCTAAAGCAGGATTTAAATCATTTATTTTGTATTGCTTGTTATGAATAATTTACTAAAAGTGATCCAAAAAAGTTTTCATAGAGAACATGTGTAAAGATTGTAGTATTTTCCACTGTGCCATTACGTCCTTATATAAGAGATATAAGATATTCCTAATATGTGGTACAAGGATGAGACTTGTGTACACACACACACACACACACACACACACATATATATATATATATATATATATATATATACACATATATATGTACTTTTTTTCCCCGAGAAAAGTTACCTTCTCTTTGCACTCTATCCAATGTAGTGTGCTACTCTTGGTACATCAGTGCCATGAAGTATGAGGTGTCACATAGTCACAAATTTGGTCTGTATATCCTGTGTGTTCCCCATCAGCACAATCAGGAAAATCGTTATTTCACTAATAATCATCTTTTCCCCTTTGTAACTTAAATAACTGCCGTTTACCAATATTAACCACCATTGCTACACTGACAATAGCTCTTAGTTTATAGAATTTTCAATTTGCATTATATCCCTAGAAATAATTTTCATATCTAGGATGGGTGTTTGTTGACTGATCTGTTTGAAGTAGAGAATTGTGAGATGAACCTCAATGGACTGAAAGACGTGAGTGACGGCAGTTCTGAAGAATGCCAAAGACATGCTGGTGATGTTAATGACAGACGGGTTTGGAGAATGCAGAGCAGAGACCATGGAGGGACTGAAGGAGAGATGGAGGGAGAGAGGCAGAGTCACACTGAGGGATTGTCTGATTATAGGTGAGGGGTGAGATACAAGACAGACGGGGTGATCTCAGCTGCGTCAATAGGTAACACATGAAGACAGAGACTGTGTGAGTTAGAACTGGGACTGTGGGACACCAGAGGATTAGTAGATCTTAAAATGAGCTGGGAAATCATGGGTGTTTGATATTAACACTAGGTGTTTTAGGCTTCATCAGTGAATTGCCCCTTTTCCTCCTCCCAGAGAAGTCTACCATGCACTTGCTATCATTACTAATTTAGTTAAAGTTTATCTTTAACTTTTCCTTTGTATTTTACCTCTCATTGTCACAGTTCCCCAAGTCACTCTTGCTTACTTAAAAGCCAAAACTTTCTGGTAATTCTGGATTTTGTATTTGTAATGAATTCTGGAACTGCAAGTTGCCATGAATGGTCTTAGTCGACATGATAAATTCAGTCTCTCACGCTATTCATTCCATTCTAGACCATGGGTCCCAATGTGGAGTTCTTTGGCTGATCTTCTCGGTCCTATCTTGGCATTAAAATCATTGGCAATGATCTTGTAGAAGGTGTGGTCTTCTTTATAGAACTTCTCCAGCTCCATGTAGAACTTCTCAATTTCTTCTTCATTGTAATTTGATGTTGGTGGATAGACAACGAAGATGCAAACTGCTGGCTGTGAGCCACATCTATTCAAGTGTAATCATCTGATTTGTGTTGTTAGGCATTCGAATGAATCAATGCTCATGGCCAAGTTCGTGTTGACAAGGACACCAAAACCACCGACGCCTTTCTTGTCACATGTTCCCGAGGAAAAGTTCTTCTCCAGTGTCAAAAATGGAGTGATGTGGTCGATGTCTTCTCATCTCAATCATACCGATGATGTCATACTTGATGTTTTGTGCTTACACCATTAGGTCCGTTGATGGATCCTTCCAATGCCAGTGTATGTGAGTTGAAAGTCCAAACAGTCATTTTAGTCCTTCTTTGTTTTGGCAGCCTAGTTCGTCCCTGAGATTTTATCAGCCTCTCCTTGCTCATCCTTCTTAACACTGATGTATTGGGGGCTCTTTCAGGGACAAGGGAATGAGATCCATTGTATTTACTGGTTTTAGCATAGCGAATACACCACAGATAGCTTGCCATGCTCTGCCATGCTGGGGGGACACTCTCGGTAGCTTTCAGGCTCTCTGAAAGGGATAGACGTTTTTAGGGTGGCCTCTAATTGCCCTTCCAGGTGTTCCCATGATTCAAACCATATTTGAATCCCACCAAATATGGTGCAATATTATTGAAAAATGGGTATTAAGTGTCTTACCATGTGTCTTATAATGAATCTAAATATTGGACATGGGAGTCTCCCAGTGGACAGTTCCACAACGAAATTGACCACATCATATCCAATTGATGGTTTTGTCTGACCGGTGTCGCTGTTGTCCCAAAATTCCAAACGGGATCGGACCACAGTCTCCTTAGCAAAATACTACTTCACGGAGTGGGGAGAAAGGGCTGCAAAGTTTAAGAAGAGAACTCCCAGAACGACCACCAACTGGGAGCTCTTTGGCACTATTGCAGCAACATGAGACGATGCCGTCGTTGACAACATTGACAAGGAATACAATTGACTGGTTCATCACCTCCATGATTGTGTAAGGAATGCCAAGAGAGAGTTAGCCACAGAAAGACGCCTGTCTTCAAAAAACTTTGAGCTCATTCATCAACGTGGCTGGGCACGAGACTCAGGAAACCACAAACTAATGTCCGAGCTTGCAAAGCAGTACAGAGAATCGATAAAGGATGACCTCAAAGAGAGAATAGCAGCAACACTGTCCAACGTGGCAGAAGCTGGGACAAGCACTCACAACGTCCGACTGTCCTTTGCCAACTACTAGACCAAGATGACTGCCCTCCGACGTCCTGATGTATCTATCACATATTCCAGAAGGGCAATGGAGAAGATTATCTATGACTTCTACTCGGATCTCTTCCATAGCCACATCCACCTGCCGACATACCAAATTTTGCAAGATGGATATATCGTTTCCAACGTTCTCCTTTCTGAAATCCAACATGACATTTCGTTGGTAAAGAAGTGAACAGCACCTGGCCCAGACAATGTCAGATCCCAGACAACTGAAGAATCTGCCGTCAGTACTCGTCAATACACTGGCTCGGCTCTTCACACGCTACCTGTCTAAATGCAAGATTCTGTCCCAGTGGAAAACCAGCAGGGCCATTCTACTGTACAAGAAGGAAGACATCCAGGACACTGGCAACTATCACCTGATCTGCCTGTTGTCCATCATCTACAAACTGTTCACTTGAGACATCCAGAATAGGATTGGCAGAACACTAGATGAAGGACAACCATGCGAGCAAGCCGGGTTCTGAAAAGGATTCAACACTATCGACCATATCCACACAGTAACCAAGCTCATTAAGGTTTCTCAGGAGTTCAAGATGCCACTCTATCCGATGTGCATCAATTTAAGGAATGCCTTTGATTCTGTTGAGACTGAAGCAGTCACGGAAGCCCTAGTCAAACAGGGTCTTCAAACCCAGTACATCAGTATCCTCTGTGAGCTGTATTACAGATTCACTACCAGTATCTCACCATTCTACAAGGAAGTGATCATTGACGTCAAGAAAGGGGTTCGGCAGGCTGATACCATTTCACTGAAACTTTTCAGTGCCATCCTCAAGAACGTCATGCAATGACTGGAATGGGAAGGAATGTGAGTGTAGTGGATGGTTGGCAACTGCACCACCTCTGCTTCACTGATGACCTCGTTCTAATAACACCAAGTAGCACAAATGCTGGCTGACTTCGACCGTGAGTGTGGAAAAGTCGGACTTCATTGTCATCTCACGAAGAAAATGTTCATGAGAAACAGACTAGTTCCTGATGTTCCATTCACTCTCAATGGAACAAACATCACCAAATGCAGCGGTTATGTGTACCTAGGTCAAGAACTCAACATGACGAATGACCTGGCACCTGAGTTGCGCAGGAGGAAGAGAGCAGCTTGGAACGCCTTCAAGAGCATTGAAGAAATAGCTAAGAGGACGTAGAACCTCCAGCTCTTTTCAACTTCACCATTCTTCCTGCTTTAGCATATGCCTCCGAGACCTGAGCCCTAGAAAAACAGGATGAGAACGCCATCGATGTCTTCCAAAGAGGAATTGAAAGAGCTACGCTTGGAGTATCACACTTCACTCAAGTGAGAGAAAGAATCAAGAATTCTGACCTCTGTTGACAATTGAGAATCAGGTTTGCTGTCTCATTTACCAAGGCAATGAAAATCAGATGGGCTGAACATGTAATGCGATTTGGAGCGGCCTGCTGGACTAGAGCCATTACTAACTGGATTCCACGGGATGTCAAAAGATCATGTGGCTGCCCACCTACAAGATGGTCACACTTCTTTCTCAAGATACTGAATGAATGGTTTGAGTCTCTTCATGTTCCTGGAGCGAGCAGACACCATTGGGCTACACTAGCACGTGACAGGGACAAATGGAGACTGGCACCACTCAAGCAAATCGATGAGTAATGATATGTTAAGTGAGCAAGTGATTAATGAATTACTAGCTTTTCTATTTCCCCTATTGTTTTTTCATATTTTACTATAGAGCAAAGTTCTTTGCTTAAACACAGAAACACCCTTAATGCTATTCTCCTAATATTTGGGAGTTGATTGACTCTGAAATATATGTAGTCCTAGGCATAATTAGTTGGTCAGAATTACTTGAGTGCAGAGCAGAGAGGCAGCCCTGGACACCAAAGGGTGTGGCCCTAAAGCACATACAGCAACAATTTAAATACTTTCTATTGTTCGTTCCCTTATTTTTATTATCTCTGAAACTTTCCGAGTGACCTTCACTGCCCCAACCCGATGCTTCTGACCACCCGCTTTCTTTAGATTTTGGGGCAATCATTCCTTCTGCGCTTGGAGAAACCTGTGTGGTTGCAGGGATCAAACCCAGTGGCTACGTGCAAGCCAGTGACACCCTGCGAGACTAGCACCCCTCCCCACCCTCAGGCATCTTCCTATACAAGTTTTCTTCAGGAAACCTCCCTTATTTCCTAAAAACCAACTGATGCATCAGACAAACCTCTGGACAGGATCTCGGGGCATCAAGGGGGTGGCCTCTGCCCCCGGCCCAGTACGGAACAACCTTGTCGCTCACAAGGTGGAGATCGCTGAGGCTCAGGGCACTCAGAGTGACCACTCGGCCGCCAGCGAGGAAACCAGCCTGTCGGGACACCCTGGGAACCGGCCTGTCGGGACCCCCTGGGAACCCCAACACCCGCTCCTTCTACGGAGCACCTTTGCCAACAATGGCGGCTGACGGGAACTTCTGCCAGCAAAGCGGAGCCATCGTGGGTGGAGGGCCAGAGGGAAAGACCTGGGTTCCAGCATTGCCAGTCACAGCCTTAAAGGTTCACGCTTCAAGTTTTCCTGATCAGGTTCTTTCTGGGAAGGAACATTTTGTTTGTTTGTTTCTTGACTTAAATCAGGTAACCAGGACATCTAGGGGTGGCCAGATCCAGGATAGATGGAGAGTGAGAGACTGAACGGATGGCATATGCAGCAGAAAGTCTATATTTTTATTAAAGGAATGAAATTCACAAAGATTTTTTTTTTTTGCTAACAATCTCCAGGACCAAGCCTCAGGACAATATTGTCCTGCCCATTATTTAATGGATCAGCATTAGACTCCAAACAAAGACCTGGGAAAGTCAGAGCTGTGAGCCGAGAAAGGACAAACCTCTAACCCTGACCTGGAAAGTTCCTGACTTGGACCTGGAAATGTCCTAATGGCAGTCTTCCTCTGTCACCAAGTCACGGGCCCACCTCGGGAGACACTACCAGATGCTCCTTCCTCTCCTGGAAATGCATAGCAGGTTGGAATTCGGGCTGTCTGTGGAGCGATAGCACAGCGGGTAGGGCGTTCGCCTTACAAGCGGCCAACATGGCCGACCCGAGTTCGATTCCTCCGCCCCTCTCGGAGAGCCCGGCAAGCTACCGAGAGTATTCGATATGCCAGACACAGTAACAACAAAGTCTCCAGTGGAGACGTTACTGGGCCCGCTCGAGCAAATCGACGATCAACGGGAGGGCCTTTACTTTACTTTTACTTTACTGTCAGGATCCCTGTTCGGGGCTCAGGGACCCCATTGGGTGTCAGGTCGCCAGGCCAGCAGCCTCCTGGCTCACCTATTGCTCAGGCTCACAACTGAAGAGAAAGTGTCAAGAGCCAGACATTGCCTCAGTTTCTCTGCCAGGCCAATGGGCATGTGCGAACACCTCACGGTGAGCTCCTTTGCAAGAACAGTCACCTGTGGGGGCAGGAAATCATCTGGGTAATGTCCTCAGACCAGCCTGTTGCTGGTATTTCATTTCTTGGAATAATTACAGGCAGGACTAAAGGGCCATTTTCCGATACCAAAGGTATCTGTGGGAGGTGATTTTTTTCTTTCATGTTTTCAAAACAACTTTTGTTCAGGGCTAATTCCTTGCTCTGCACTCAGGAATCTCTCCTGGAGGTGCTCAGGGGATCCTAGGGTATGCTGGCTTCAATCCTGGTCAGCAGCAGACATGGCAAATGTCCCCTCAATGTACTAGCCTCCATCCCTGTGAGGGTAGGGGGGTCGATTCCTCACTTGCTTGGGGTTCAATAGCATTTGGTAGAGCTTTATGACTTTCACATCCCCCCAACTCCAGTACATTCTGGGGGTCCCACAGGAAGCTGTAAGAGAGTGCAGAGCCTGGTGACAGTGGGGGTAGTGCATAAGGGCTGTTTTGGGCCACAGGGATCCTGCAATCAAGTGTGCAATGTTATCAGGAAGTAACCTCTGCACTTTCAGTGCATGCTCTGAGCCCTCTCATGAAGGATATATGATCACCATGGCTCCCTCGCCTTTACCGATTTATTTTAGTTAATTAATTTTAAGTAGCAAGCTACCGAGAGTATCTCGCCTGTACGGCAAAGCCTGGCAAGCTACCCATGACATATTCGATATGCCAAACTGTAACAACAAGTTTCACGATGGAGATGTTACTGGGCCGGCTTGAGCAAATAGATGAACAATGGGAGGACAGTGCTACAGTGCTACAGTGCATAATTACTTGACTCATACTTCAGTTCTGTAGCTCCTGACACCCCAAAAATGAGGTCCCATCATGGGACTGGGATGGACCTTGGGCAAGTAGCAAAGCTACCCAGGCATCAAAATGGGACAGTCTAGAAAGCATAAATGCATGGTCTTGATGCAAGCTGTTATTATTTAAGAGACAGGATCCCCATGGGGAAGGACAAGCTGGACTGACCTGAGGACTCAGTCTGGAATTTACAGTAAAAGTCTTGCTTGCCCTCAGAGCCTAGAGAACTAAGTTTTGGGATCTTTATCTCTTACTGTGTTTATTCGAATGACTGCAAGGATTGGTAAGAAGAAGAATTAATTGTAGGACTAATTATTTGATATATATGGCTAGAGGGAAAAAGAGAAGCAATACTGCTATTCCTTGGAGACAGAGCGTCTCATTGAGTTTATCTCCCCCAGAGAATGGTCTCAGTTGGAATGTTTTACCGCTGTAAATCACATGGACATGCAGTCCTATACCTCTGACCCCGTCAGAAGTTCTACAAGTATGCTAACAGCTCTGGATTAAACAGGCCCATGGTTCCACATCTCTATGTCTCTCTGTTGGGGAGGCCTGGGGAGGAAAGGAGGCGGCTCTTGGCCACCAAATGCACACGTTGCGCAGTACCCACATGCTTTGTGAACTCACAATAGGAATGGAGCAAAATAAGGTGAGAAATTATGGCTCATAGGAATCCTGCTGCTATGTTCACTGTTTACTATGGGAACAATTCTCTATTACTATGTGAGCTACTCATTCACATCTAATAATGAATATTTTAGCTTATTACCTACACTGCTATTTTCTGTTTAATGTTGGTCTTTTTTTAGGCTAAGTTAACTGGTTCTTGGAGCTGTCAGTCGTGATGGAGATGTGGCCCTGGAATGCTTGGTTGTAGCTGGTACCACCTGACCAGTCCCATCCATTCCAACCCTTTCCCAGGGTGCTGGTGGATCCAATACCAGAGGTAACTGCTGGTGACAGAGCCCCCAGAGACAGAGCAGGTGAGGGAGAGTGTCTGGGAGGAGGCCACCACGCCTGTGCTCAGCTCCTGCATGGTCAGAGCAGACACAGCACCTGGGGACAAAGGGAGTCAGTCCCTGCAGTCACTCCCTCCCCTAGACCCTGTCACATCTGGGACAATCAGCCAGGGGGGCTGTCACCAGGCAGAAGAGAAGACCCCACAGAATCATCTTCTCGACCATAGCTCTGCCCTCCCCAGAGACTCAAGCCTGTGTGAGGAGACAGCTGTGAGCTCCATAGCCCAGAGAGCATTTGACCCCAGAGCCTGAGAGGGACTTGCTTGAGGTGACCAAGTCTGTTATATGGGGAAACTTTCTTACCTTGAACCTCCTTGTCCCAGTGGGACACTGATCTCACACACACTGTCTGGTGGATTGAGCACTTGCCAAAGAAGCACATTGGAACAGCTCATAGGAGTGTCCTCACTTATTTTAATAATCTGTCTTAGACAAGTTAAAATGATCACAATTATTTCAATTTCAAGTTGCTAATGAAAATAATTTGCATTGTTTATGGTTCAAAAAACTTTTTAATATAATCACCATTTAGAATGCTTATAATCATAATTATATTTAAATTTATTTCATATCTGTGTCTCTAAAAATAATACCCAAATGAAAATGATCACTTGACTTCCCGATAATCGTTGATTTGCTTGAGCAGGCGCCAGTAACGTCTCCATTTGTCCCTGTCGCGTGCTAGTGTAGCCCAATGGCATCTGTTCACTCTAGGAACATGGAAAGCCTCAAAGCTATCATTCAGGATCTTGATGAAGAAGTCTGACCATCTGGTAGGTGGGCGGCCACGCAGTCTTTTGATATCCCGTGGAATCCATTTGGTAACAGCTCTAGTCCAGCGGTCGTCTTTAAATCTCATTACGTGACCAGCCCATCTGATTTTTAACACCTTGGCAAATGAGACAGCGTCCCTGATTCTTGATCAACAGATGTCGGAACTCCGGATTCTTTCTCTCATTTGAGTGAAACGTGATATTCCAAGCATATATCTTTCAATTCTTCTTTGGGAGACCCGAATAGCGTTCTCATCCTGTTTGCGTAGGGCCCAGGTCTCTGAGGCATATGTTAGTGCAGGAAGAACAGTGGAATCAAAGAGTTGTGCCCAGAGCAGGAGGTTCTTCGTCCTCTTAGATATTTCTTTGACGCTCTTGAAGGCATTCTAAGCCGCTCTCTTCCTCCTGCGCAGCTTGGGTGCCAGGTCATTTGCCACGTTAACTTCTCGACTTAGGTACACATAGATGTTGCATTCAGAGATAGTCGTTCCATTGAGAGCGAATGGAGCATCAGGAACGAGGCTGTTTCTCATAAACATTGTCTTCGTAAGATTCAGCTGTAGACCGACCTTTCCACACTCACGGTCAAAGTCGGCCAACATTTGTGCTGCTTGGCTGATGTTTGGTGATATTAAACCAATGTCATCAGCAAAGCAGAAGTGGTGTAGTTGCCGACCATCTATCTTCACTTCCATTTCTTCCTATTCCAGTTGTCACATGATGTTCTCGAGGGTGGCACTGAAGAGTTTCGGTGAAATGGTATCACCCTGCCGAACCCCTCTCTTGACATTGATGATTACTACTTTGTAGAATGGTGAGATCCTGGTAGTGAATCTGCAATACAGCTCACGGAGGATCTTGATGTATTGAGCTTGAATACCCTGACTGGCTAATACTTCAATGACCGCTTCTGTCTCAACAGAATCAAAGGCCTTCTTTAAATCAATGAACGTTAGACAGAGCGGCATCTTGAACTCCCGAGAAACCTCAATGAAAATACCCAAATGAAATTGCTCTTCCCAGTACTTATTTCTTTCCATAAAGAATTATGACATAGTTATATCTAATAACTGTTTACAAAGTCCCTAGTTAATAGAAAATTCTCTTTGTGTTTTATTTATTTATTTTTGTGCCACAGTCAGTGATGCTTGGCGGTAACTCATAGCTTTGCACTCAAGAATTACTCCTGACCAAGTAATGTGAAGTGGAGTAAGGAAAGCCTCTTTAATAAATTGTGTTGGCATCACTGGACGGCTACATGCAAAAAAATAGGCTCAGAACTCTGCCTAACACCATGTACAAAAGTAAGATCAAAATGGATTAAAGACCTCAACATCAGACCAGAAACCATAAGGTACATTGAAGATAAAGTTGGCAAAACCCTCCATGACATTGAAGCTAATGGTATCTTCAAAGATGCCACGCCACTGGCCGAGCAAGTGAAAACAGAGATAGATAAATGGGACTATCTTAAACTAAGAAGCTTCTGCACCTCCAAAGAAACAGTGACCAAAATACAAAGACAGTCTACAGAATGGGAAAGGATATTCACCGAATACACATCTGACAAGGGGTTGATATCCAGGATATACAAAATACTGGTTAAACTCCACAAGAAGAAAACATCCAACCCCATCCAAAAATGGGGCAATGAAATGAACAGAAACTTTCTCAAAGAAGAAATCCGAATGGCAAAAAAGCACATGAGAAAATGCTCTACATCATTAATCATCAGGGAGATGCAGATCAAAACCACAATGAGATACCATCTCACACCTCAGAGACTGGCCCAAATTCAAAAGAACAAAAGCAACCGATGCTGGCGTGGATGTGGCGAGAAAGGGACACTCCTTCACTGTTGGTGGGAATGTCCACTGGTTCAGCCCTTCTGGAAAACCGTATGGACGATTCTCAAAAAATTAGAAATTGAGCTCCCATTTGACCCAGCAATACCACTCCTGGGAATATATCCCAGAGAGGCAAAAATGTATAGTCGAAGTGACATCTGCACTTGTTTGTTCATTGCAGCCCTCTTTACAATAGCCAGAAACTGGAAGAAACCTGAATGCCCAAGAACAGATGACTGGTTAAAGAAACTTTGGTACATCTACACAATGGAGTACTATGTAGCTCTTAGAAAAGATGAAGTCATGAAATTTACATACAAGTGGTACAATATGGAAAGTATCATGCTAAGCGAAATGAGTCAGAAAGAGAGGGATAGACATAGAAAGATTGCATTCATCTGGGGGATATAAAGTAACAAAGTATGAGATTAATACCCAAGAATAGCTGAGATCAGCACCAGGAGGATTACTCCATAACTTAGAGGACAGCCGGGTATCCTAGAGGAAAGGGCTATTCAGATAGAGAAGGGAGCACCAAATAAAGGATGTTTGGAGGATCCTCCCAGGAGGGGAGATGCATGTCGAAAGTAGACTATGGACTGAACATGTTTGCCACTCAATGCCTCTTTTGCAGACCACAACACCCAAAAGGAGAGAGAGAACACAGGGGATTGTCCTGCCACAGAGACGGGGGTATGGGGGGATGGGGGTGGGAGGGATATTATCCATGGTGGTGGAAAATGGGCACTGGTGGAGGGATGGGTATCTGATCATTGTATAATTGAAACCAAAGCACAAAAAATTGTAAATCTACAACTTTAAAAAAAAATAAAATAAAATAAAGGGGAAAAAAAAAAAAAGAACGAAAAAAAAAAAAAAAAAGAATTACTCCTGACAATGGCTGTTTTATTTGGAGCAACCCAGGAGTTTGGGTGAGGCCCGTCCTACCCCAACCAAGCCAGCCCCAAAAGCCAAAAACCTCCAGAACTCAACTGCCTCCCTACTCACAGCCACTTTCTACATGCTTGGACATTCCTCAGTTAGGAGTGAATGCATTCTTGGACATCACACACTTTACAGCACAATGTACCAAGAGTAGCACACCACATTTGATGTGGTATAAGTAGAAGGCAACCATCTCAGTGGGAAGTATATTTATACAGATGTATATAAAATCATACAAGGCTTAATCTTTAGCAACTTGTTACTAATCTATTATAGACTGGTTTAATGTCTCCTGGGTGAACTACAACAATCTTCCCACACTTTCTTCTAAGAAATCTTTTTCTTTCATTTTTAGTGGACTATTAATAACAAGCAATACAAAATAAATTATTTTGGTTTTGCTTTGATGGCAGGTTTTGGGATTTTGGATGGAAAATATGGCAGTGGGAAGGTTAAATGGTGGTAGGAATATGCTGTTCAAAGCACATGTGGTGGGAATCGTGCTGTTCGAATATTAAATGTAATTTAATTATATATTAAATGTAATCAAATGTTTTGAACAACTTTATAAAAGCACTGCACTGTCCTCCCATTGTTCATCGATTTGCTCCAGCGGGCCCAGTAATGTCCCCATTGTGAGACTTCTTACTGTCTTTGGCATATCCAATACCTCACAGGGCGGAGCGGGGCATCGTGCAGTGGCAGGGTGGAGGATGCTCCAGGGAGACATGGTGGTGGCGCACAGGAGGGGCCTGGCTCAGTAGGCGGCAGCAGACTCCCCTTGCTCCTCACCCGTGTGCACAGGTCGCTAGTAAGCATGGGTGCATTCTTGGACAAAGTCAAAAAGGAGAAGCACAACGCGCATGGTGCTGGCAAGGGCCTGTGCTATGGCCTCAGCAGCATGCATGGCTGGAGATTGAGATGGAAGGTGCGCACACGGCAGTCGGGGGCATCTACCAGGGCTTGGAAGACTGCTCCTTCTTCGCCATTTACGATGGTCAGGCCAGGACCCGCATAGTGAATTATTGCTAGACTCACTTACTAGAGCACATCACCAAGTTATGTTTCTTTTTAATTGAATCACCGTGAGAACAGTCACAAATCCTTTCAGTTCATGGTTGGTCATACAATGACCCGTCCCTTCACCAGTGCACATTTTCCACCACCAAGAACCCCAGTATAACCCCCCTCCTACCCTCCTGTTGGAGTACACGGAGCTTAGATTTGTCAGGTTGCACCCATAACAGTGCTCCCAAGTCATTACCGTTACTACATTTGTCTTTAACCACTTCTATGCTCTCTTTCCCAACCAAAAAGTTCAGTCTCATCCAAGCTAGTCAGGACACATGGAAAAGTTTCTAGGGCAGACTCTTACTTAGCAGATCTACTCACCCTAGAACAGAATTCCCTGTGTGTTTCTCCTCTCCTTGTCCAATAAACATATAAGCATACATAATATAAATCATTTTGTATGGACACAGTAAGAAATACTTTACGCTTATAGAATTGCTCCCCTAGTGCCATCTCGATCTCAGACTGCAGTGCTCAGGCCAGATATCTTTCCTATTCCTAGCAGCAGGGTCCTAGTCTTATCTGTACTTTTGAATCATGACAGCATTTTTCTATGATCAAACTCTTAACCTATAGTTAAGAATCGTGGCACCTTGACCTGGCCCATCTCAATGCCAGGGTAGCACAAACTTACTGGCTTGCCCTGGTTCCATCCAGTCCCTCGTCAGGACCCTGCCCTTGGAGTGCTAGGAAGTGAGGGCAACTGAGGCTTAAGTTGAGAAGGCAGATGCCCAGGAGTGAATAATATTGAAGGCCAATTAAATCCTAAGTTATAAAGCATAATATTAGTTATATTTCTGTATCTATACAAAAAGGACATTGCATTAAACTATTCAAAAGACATAAGGAGAGGAGAAAGGCAATATTAACTTACAGTACAAGTTCAGTGTCCTAGAAGGATGAGACCTTACAAATTGGTTGAGGAAGAGAGCATAGAAGTGGTTACGGGCAAATGTAGTAATGGTAATGACTCGGAAGCACTGTGATGGCTGCAACCTGACAAACCTAAGCTTCGTGTACTCCAACACCCACCCCCTGCTTGTGTGGCAGATTTCCACTTTACTCTCTCTCTCTCTACATTGATCATATTCAATATTACGACAAAAGACCCAACATTATTATTTGGAATTTTCCCCAACATTCAGACTTGCCAAAAAGATATCATTAGATAATTTGTTTTCTATTGCTAATTATAAAGAGCATATAATGTAGTGTGACCACAATAGTGGCCACGCAAATTTGGATTTTTGATATTTTAGTAATAAAACTAGAGAGATTACTGCCAAAAGCCCCTGGGCTCCAAGACTGGTTTGTGTGCCTCTGGGATCATGGTCGTTCAGAAGCCGAAGGAGGCGTTTGAGGGTGGCAACCTAGAGCATTGTCATGGCGGGGAGCAGGGCCAACTCCACCCTTCATCTCACGAGACCTCACATGCCTCTTCAATGCAGTTTCATACCTGGCTGTTCATTAGGCTCTAAAAGATGCAGGTCACCGTGTTGTCACCGCAAGGGGGTCAGGTGGAGGGACAGACACCCTTCCCTCCCAGAAGCATAGCACCATAGTTAAATGCACAGTCAAGATGCATTTTGGTTAGGCATTATATTTTGCTCAGATTTTTCCCACCATCATTCAAGCCTGTTTTTCAGGGACAAAAGCTAGATCATTTACTTTCCATTTATCACTTTGCAGATCAATAAATATCAGAAAATAGTCCTCGTTCCCGCATACCAGAGCCATGCTTATAGAAGCTCATGGTCACCGGGATTCCATCGGGTGTAGGTGGGGAGACAACACCTACCCCATCTGGGACCTGTCGGTGATATCGGCTCAGTATGGGGCTTGGAGGATTCTCCTGGAGTTGTGGAGCCCACCAGCCAGTTTTATTCTCTGCTGTGTGCTGTAAGATGGCGCTTGGGGTGGGTTGTGGGCATGACTTCCAGAATCAGAGGTTGCCTGGGAACCAGGGCAATCCCCACGCGGTCCCCACACATTACTACCTTTATAAAAATAAAATTAAATTAAGAAGAAAGAATTACTCCTGGTAGTGGTCAGGGGGACCATTTGGGATGTTGAGGATGACTCCCATTGGCAAGGGCAAGAAAAGCACTCTACAAATTGTACTATCACTCTGGCTCTGACTTTTGCATTTTGGAGACGGGATCTACCATGCATTCTCAAGGGGTAGAAATTTATTATAGATTATATTTAAACTATTCATATACTTCTTTTAAAATATTCATGGAATCTGTGGTTTTTCTAACTTTCAAAAATTTTCCACAACTGCCCTGTCTCAATGTTTCCACTGAAGTCATTCTGCTTCTGTCTGCATCTGCATATCTTTTATCTCTATCAGAGCTTGGCTGTCCCTGCTCAAGGGTCCTGCTGTTCCCATACTTGTCACCCTCCACCAGGGCTACGGTCGGTTCTTTTGCTCATCAGGTGCCTCTGCCATTTAACATCAAATGACACTGAAATAGAACAAATGTCCTGGGAGGAGTGGATTTCTGGAGATGACTGAAGGGAGTGTGACAGACACTTTTCCCCAAATCCCCTCTTCACTGCAGACCAGGCACGAGCTCAGTCTGAACTGATCTGTTCATACTTGGTCATTGTTGGAAACGCTGTCCTCTCTGTCTGTCTGTCTGTCTCCTTTCTTACTTTAAACACTGTGATTTAGAAAGCTGTTTCAGGTATTCAGCATGCCAACACCAGTCCCAACACCCACGTGCTCTTCCCTCCACCAACAACCCCACTGCCCAAGACGGCTCCCTGAGCAGGCACTAATTCATTGACTTTACACTGTTTGTTACAGCAACTGTATCCTAATGGTGTTGCTACAATCCCAGCCTGAGGAGTTCCTGAGCTTTTAGGAGCACTTTGGCTTTCTGTGGCAGTGTTTCACTCATGAGCCCAGTGGGTTTCCACTCAATATTCCCATCTAATTCCTGCATTTCTCCAGGGCATCCCTGTGAAGTTTGGGGCTGTTGCACAGCTTCATAGGTGACAGTAGGCCTCAAGCTTTGAGCTGGAAAGCTCAAGTGCAGGTGATTCTCTGGCCTCTCTGAGATCAATCCTGAAGACGAGCCATTTTCTTGCAATAC